>NC_030682.2:6548798-6703798 GCF_000004195.4 Xenopus tropicalis
CGACTGCTGGCTCTCCTTCCAACACAACCAGTAGGGTCACATGGTCTGCAGGCGGTTAGTAGCACTAGCAGGCGGTTAGTAGCACTAGCAGGCGGTTAGTAGCACTAGCAGGCAGTTAGTAGCACTAGCAGGCGGTTAGTAGCACTAGCAGGCGGTTAGTAGCACTAGCAGGCGGTTAGTAGCAGTCTCATCGGTACTTTGAATGTAACACCAAGGAGCCCTTGCTGTTGCGGCCAGTAGTCCGTTTCCCATTGCCGGCCCCATCTACCGGGGTAATTGGGTGAATAATCTCCGGGAAGCTGCCGTTCCGCCTCATTATCCCTGATCCATTCTGATTGTGAGCTATTTATGGGCTCCCAACCTCACTCCCTGTCTGACAGGCTTCACTTTAAATTCACATACACCCAGTGAGCGGTAATTAGGGAGAGTCCTGGCTCCTGTGTCCAACCCGGGCCGGGGCCCATCCATACAGCGAGCCCCTGGCACAGAGATGGCACGGGGACGGCACTCATTAGCAGTGGCTAGGGCTTCTCCATGGCACGCACCCTAAGCCCATTCTGAGGCAGATCTCCCGCTGACACACTGACAGCCCTGACACGGGCAAATAAAAGCCGTATATTTGGCACGTTGCCTCGTTACTGCACTGTATCATTCTAGGAGCAAAAATAACCTCCTCGTTAGAATCAGGAACGGCACTAAAATGTGCAGTCCCAGAGCAGAAGCCGAGGGAGTTTAGGATGGACAAGAGCCGGATGCAGATTTAACCTGTACATTAACTGCCCCCCTTCCTATTGCCCCACAGGTGCATGATGCCTCACTGCCTGGCTAATGGCTGCAGAAATGGCACCGAAGGGACAGACCCGTTGGTCACTTTCCATGCGTTTCCAGCAGAGGAGGAGGCAGCAAAGCGCTGGGCCGGCCTATGCGGAATCACCGGACTGGATCTTACCAATCTAGTGCGTGATGTGGCGCAGGGGAATTCTGGGAAATACCAGCTATGCTCCCTACACTTTGAGGATGGCTCCTTTAAGGGAAATGAGCCCCAGGGAATGGACCCCGGGCTTCGTCAGGGCACAGAGCCCACCCATCTCCTGGGCATCCCACCAAACCGCCAGGAGAGGAAGGGGCAGGTAAGAGGAGGGAAAGTGAAAGCAACATTGCACACCCAATATGGAACATAATCTAAACAAATATAAATATATATATATATGCATCATACTGCTTGTTATTCATTAAGTGCTCCGCTGAGCATTCTGGTAGATGGAGCAGTCTCCTGAGCACAGTGGGCGGGGCTTAGATCTGACAGGCAGGAGCCATTGCTGTCTCATAGCTGCACTACCTTCCGACTTTCAGAGCTAAACCCCATCCTCAGGCTCCCAGCATAGAAAAAGAACCACTTCCAGCAGAATTAACCAGTCTCATGTATTAAAAGGTTTTCTCCAAGAAGTAAAATTTGCTTTTGTTCTGAAATCCATTAGTTTTGCTGAAATCAATTGGTTCTGCCTTTTCTGATCTGCTGGAATTCATTGCTTCTGCCTGTAGCCATCTGACAAATCCACGAATTATGCCTCTGTGTTGATCTGGTGGAATCAATTAGTTCTGTTTGTGCTGATGTGCTGGAATCCATTGCTTCTGCCTGTAGCAATCTGACAAATCCATCAATTATGCCTGTGAGTTAAATTGGTGGAATCAATTAGTTCTGCCTGTGCTGATGTGCTGGAAGCCATTATTCTGCCTGTGCTGGTGAGCTGGAATCGGTTGGTTCTGCCTGTGCTGATGTGCTGGAATCGGTTGGTTCTGCCTGTGCTGATGTGCTGGAATCAGTTGGTTCTGCCTGTGCTGATGTGCTGGAATCAGTTGGTTCTGCCTGTGCTGATGTGCTGGAATCTGTTGGTTCTGCCTGTGCTGATGTACTGGAATCAGTTGGTTCTGCCTGTGCTGATGTACTGGAATCAGTTGGTTCTGCCTGTGCTGATGTACTGGAATCAGTTGGTTCTGCCTGTGCTGATGTGCTGGAATCGGTTGCTTCTGCCTGTGCTGATGTGCTGGAATCGGTTGCTTCTGCCTGTGCTAATGTGCTGGAATCGGTTGCTTCTGCCTGTGCTGATGTGCTGGAATCGGTTGCTTCTGCCTGTGCTTGAATCGGTTGCTTCTGCCTGTGCTGATGTGCTGTTAGCCATTATTCTGCCTGTGCTGGAATCGGTTGCTTCTGCCTGTGCTGATGTGCTGTTAGCCATTATTCTGCCTGTGCTGGAATCGGTTGCTTCTGCCTGTGCTGATGTGCTGTTAGCCATTATTCTGCCTGTGCTGGAATCGGTTGCTTCTGCCTGTGCTGATGTGCTGTTAGCCATTATTCTGCCTGTGCTGGAATCGGTTGCTTCTGCCTGTGCTGATGTGCTGTTAGCCATTATTCTGCCTGTGCTGGAATCGGTTGCTTCTGCCTGTGCTGATGTGCTGGAATCGGTTGGTTCTGTCTGTGCTGGAATCGGTTGGTTCTGCCTGTGCTGATGTGCTGGAATCGGTTGGTTCTGCCTGTGCTGGAATCGGTTGGTTCTGCCTGTGCTGATGTGCTGGAATCGGTTGGTTCTGCCTGTGCTGGAATCGGTTGGTTCTGCCTGTGCTGATGTGCTGGAATCGGTTGGTTCTACCCATGTGGATCTAATTTGTTTTACCGATGTTGATTTTCTGAGTGTCTCTGATGGGCTTTAATAGTTCTGATCCCTGTTCCCCTGCAGGACACCGTACCCAGTACCCGGCAGCTTCCTGGTGAGGATGGCAAGCCCAGCCCACGTGTGTGCCACTGTACCACTCACACCACGGTGCACAGCCCGGAGCCAGGAATGAACCAGGTGAGGCTTTTACCCGCTCGGGGTTGGGGGGCATTACCCCCCTGGGAAACTGCATGGCTGCCTTGCTCAATTATTCATGTTAACCCCACGTTTGCTTTTGGCTCCTCCCTTCTTACACAGATTGTCCTTAACTTCCTGGAGCGTTCCAACAAGCTGATTGTGGACAATGTGCCCTCGGAATGTGTTTCCCAATCTCAGGGGGCCTGTCCGGGCTCGCAGCACGTGGCCAAACAGGTGAGGGGGTACAGGGGCGAGATTTTGCTACAGGCCTATTAATTTGTAACTATGGTAACAGTCAGTCTAGGATGAGGATCCAGAATAAAGAGCTGACATTTTATTCATTTCCTTCCTGTTCCATAGATTGTTCTCATCTTCCTCGGCCATCCAAATCAGTCGGCCAATGACCCCTCCCCAAGCGCTTCTCGGGAACCTCCTCCTACAGTGAGCGCCAGCACCCAGACTGTGTTAACTGGGAGACACTGGGAGCCTTCAGATCCCCCACCTGTTACAGCAAAGGAGTCCCCTCCCAGACCCCATGTGGATCTTCCCTGGACTGTCAGCTCCTGCACCCAGACTGAGGTACGTAGGGAATGCCTAAAACCAGCCCGTAAGGTATTTAGGAACTTGGGTGCTGCTCTAGAACTTCTTTATGAAGCACCTATAGCATATACTGTACAGAGCTGTGTATTCCTGCAGCCGGATGGGGACAATCAGCAGAAGCCAATCAGGAGAGAGGAAGCAGGAGACCCCTTGCATCACCCACAGGGACCCTCGGAGAGTCACTCGCCCTGCTGTCTGATGCCACAGTTAAACCAGGTACAGTGTGCTGTATTGCATCAGCTATGCGTGGTGTTGTCTACTGTTCTGTCCTGCTCACTGTCTGAAGTAAGATTGACAGGCAGATAACCCTTCTTCAAAACACCACACTGTGTAAGTTGTTAACTTGTTTAATGAGTATTTGAAGATGAAAGGGTAAAACTGAAATACATACAAATAAAAAGGGTATAAGTGTCTCTGCTGATGAAACAATATACATACATATACATTACACAGATGTAATAAATCTGCTATCAAACAGAAACAAACCTCTCTCTCTAAGATGCAGAAGCTGAGTATATTAAGCAAGTAAAACTGTATACACTCACCAACAATGCTGCATAGGGCCTGTTTAGCATGGAGGAAGCTGAAAGCACATGAGATAAACTGCACAGGCTGGAAAACACCTACTTCCTGTGACCTGTAGTTATGACATCAGGGGTCAATAGCTAACTTTATTAAACAAATAACTAACACCAGGAAATATCTACAGGTGTCCAGTAGATGGAGCTGGAGGACTGCTCATACCTATAATCAAATGAAAAGACATATATCTGTCCTGACAGCACACTCCCCGCCTGGTGTCTGTAAGATCACCACAATCATTCTAGTCCAATCAGGGAGCAGGGTCTTCAGACTGAAGAAGAAGGATGAGCTCTGTCACTGGTCTGAAGAATAATGTAGAACTCCCATCTCTGGCAATCTTTATTTCCACTTTGCGAACTTTGCCATCTTTATCAGGGAAAGTCTTTGTTACACCACCCATAGGCCATTCATTCCTCTTGGTTTGTTGACTGGATGTGATAGTGATGAGCAATGAGGGTAGCTATGTAGTGATGACCAGGCACAATAATTGGATTTCTCTCCTCTGGTCCTAGGTCTGCATTTCTCAAGCGACCACCTACTCTCAGTAGTCTATTTTCATCTATGAAAGGGTCCAATGCTCTGAGAGGACTATCATTTGGCAAGCCTTCCTTTTCTACAATGCTCTGTATTTCTTTTGCAAAAGTCTCTTTTTGAACATTCTGATCTAGCTTTCTTAAAGTCATGCACCAAGTTTAGTTCTCTGCAAAGGTGCCAGCCCTTACAATGATCAAGTTGGCTGTCTCTTTTTTGTTTGAACAGATGAGCTACATGAATGAGGCGTGCTAATGCTCTAGTCAAAGTATTCCAGCTAGAGAACCTGCAAAAACGTTCAGACCCGAGTTCTTTATCTTTGGATGTTGTACTCAAGGTTGTAACTTGTGGACGAATCTCTGTATCTTGAGCCGGATCCACTAATGTAAAGGTTTCAGTCTCTAGTTTCAATTGGTGAGAATGACTCAAGAAGGGTGGACCTGTGAACCACATAGTATCTTTCAGGTGTGCTGCTGATACAGATCTTGTGGCCAGATCAGCCGGATTGCTCTCTGTTGACACATAGTGCCATTGTTCAGGGAGAGAGGATCTTCTTATTCGCTGAACTCTGTTGCTAACAAAGACATAAAATCTTCTTTTCTCGTTGCAAATGTAGCCTAAAACTATTCTGCTGTCTGTGAAGTAGCTGACAGAGTCTATATTTGTGTCGATTTCTTTTGTTATGAATTCAGCTATATCTACTGCGAGGACTGCTGCACAGAGTTCAAGTCGTGGGACTGTAAGTTCCGGACATGGAGCTAATTTAGCTTTTCCTAGCACAAAACCTATGTGGACCTGACTTTCAGAATCTAACACCTTTAAGTAGGCCACTGCTGCAATTGCTTGCATGGAGGCATCTGAAAACACACAAAGTTCTTTGTATTTGGCATTTGAACAAGAAACGGATACATAGGGCCTAGTTACCTGTATGTGCTTCAACTGGTGGAGGGACTCTTTCCAATCTTCCCATGACAGTCTCTTACCTTCAGGTAGGGGTGCATCCCAATCTTGAGTCTCCGAGGTGAGATCACGAAGAAGAGCTTTCCCTTGAATGGTTACTGGTGCAGCTATCCCCAAAGGGTCATACAAACTGTTTATTGTAGAGAGGACTCCTCTTCGTGTGAAGGGTCTTTTCTCTGATGACACCTGGAAGGTCAGGGAATCGCTTTTAAGATCCCAGCAGATGCCTAAGCTTCTTTGCATGGGTAAATCATCATCATTGAAATTGAGATCTTTTAAGTCTGTTGCGTGATCTTCAGAAGAAAAAGCAGCCATTACATCACTGCTATTTGATGCTATCTTATGTAAGCGGAGATTTGAACATGCTAGCATTTTCCTGGTTCTGTTCAAGAGGTCAATGGCTTCAGCTGCAGTGGGTACTGACTTCAGACCATCATCCACGTAAAAGTCTCTTTTTACAAATCTTTCAGCATCTGCACCAAACTCCTTTTCTTCCTGACAAGCTGCTTGTTTAAGACCATATATGGCCACTGCTGGAGAAGGTCTGTTACCAAAGATATGTACTTTCATTCTCCATTCTATGATGTCTTGTGCAGGGTCGTTGTCTTTGTGCCAGAAGAACCTTAAGTAATTTCTGTCTTCAGGTCTAACTAGAAAACAGTAGAACATCTGTTGGATATCAGCCATGAATGCAATGGTGTCCTTGCGAAAGCGTAACAACACACCAAGGAGGTTATTATTTAGGTCTGGGCCTTTCAACAGAATGTCATTCAGGGATACCCCACAACACTGTGCACTTGAATCAAAGACAACTCTAATCTGTTGGGGTTTCTTGGGGTGGTAGACTCCAAAGAGAGGCAGATACCAACACTCTTCTCTTGGATTGAGAGGTGGCGCTATCTCTGCGTGGCCATTTTGGATTACCTTTCCCATAAATTCAAAGAAATGCTGTCTCATGTCAGGTTTTACTTTAAAAGACCTCTGTAAGGACCTGAAACGTTGCAAGACTTGTTCTTTGTTATTTGGTAGCTGCTTTCTTTGTGGTTTGAAGGGTAAAGGAGCTACCCAACTACTGTCTTCTGCTCTGTAGAAACCCTCATTCATTGTTTTCATAAAGGCAAGATCTTCCAGAGAAGGAGCAACCGTCTCATCTTCTGTTGTTCTCTGAAAGATGCTGTGGCTTACATGATCCTCAAACTCTTTGCAAGAGGATTTGTACGTAGACACTGAGGATTGCATGGTTACACATACATTCATGTCATAGTTTTCCCTCACATTGTAGAAGTATGGACAAGGTGGAAAGAGGGATCTGCAGCTCTCTTCTGAGGTTCTGGTGTAAAGACAGTGTACTAAGTCTGGTCTATGGACTCCTTTCAGGCATACATTGCCCACTATGACCCATCCTGTGTCTAATCTGTGTGCATAAGGAGCGTTATGTGGTCCGTTGATCTGTTGCCTCACTTTATGGACCCTAATTATGTCTCTTCCTAACAGCATAAGGATAGATGCTGATGGATCAAGTTTGGGTATCTCACTAGCAAGTGACTTTAGATGATTGTGATGAAGAGCCACCTCAGGGGTTGGGATCTCCGTCCGGTCGTTCGGTATCTCATTACATTCAATGAGTGTGGGTAATGAGATTGTGGTTTTGCCATCAAGAGACTGTAGTTCAAACCCTTGCGCTCTTCTTCCTGAAGTGTTAATCACCCCTGCACAGGTTCTGAGAGAATATGGAAACTGCTGGCCTTTTGACCCGAAGATTTCAAAGAACTCTGACCTGACCAGGGACCTATTACTTTGGTCATCTAGAATAGCATAAAGTTTGATTGCTCTGTTCTTTTGTCCTGTAGGATAGACACTTACTAAACAGATTTTAGAGCATGATCTGTCTCGAAGGTCTCCTCCACACACTTCGGTACATGTTGTAGTTACTGTAGCCTCTGCACCGTTGTCCTTTCCCTCCCCGCCATGATCACTCCCTTCTGGCGGCCTGACTGACCATGGTGCAGGACCAGGATGAAGAGCAGACACGTGTCTGTCACTGTTGCACTCTGTGCAGCTAACTGGTTTGTCACAGTCTTTCGCAAGGTGTGCATTTGAGGCACAGCAACGGTAACAAATGTTGTTTTGTTTTAAGAAAGTCTTTCTCTCATCAAGGGACTTACTTCTGAAGCCTCTGCATTTGTACAGAGGATGAGGTTTGTGATGAATCGGACATCCTTTTGTTAAATCCATGGTCTTAGCATCAGTGAAAGCAGAAGAGTTTCCTGTAGCTTGAGATACTTCAGTCTTGTGCACCCTGATGGAGCTTCTCTGAGGGGTGTTCTTGTAGCGGTATTTCTCTGGCTTGTTGTCACCAAAGGTCTGGAACGTCTGAGCAAAACCTGGGTCATTGTACATCTTTGCTTGTTGAGAGATAAATTGCACGAAATAAGAGAATGGCGGGAATAGTACATTATGTATTTCCTTGTACTTGGTCCCATGTGATGCCCATTTCCTTTTTAGAGAATCTGGCAGCTTTTTTACAAGGTCTTCCATTCCTCTGGCGGAATCAAGATTACCTAGTCCTAGAAAGCATCCTTCATTTTTTGCTGCCAACAGTTCTATTACCAGATCACTGAATTCTCTAAGTTTCTTGCTGCAATCTCTTTCAAAGATATTCCCAAAGTTGTCAATCCTGTCCCACAGGGATTTTTCTATCTTCTCTGGAGCTCCATAATCTTCGTTCAACCTTTGCCATGACATCTGTAGTCCTTTACAAGAATCATTGACATATACTGCCCGAATGCCTTTCACTTGTCTGCTGGACTCTGGACCTAGCCACTTCACTAGGAGATCTGTTTCTTCTTTGTATGAAAGGTGAAGGTCTTCTATAGCATTTTTAAATGACGCCTTCCAAGCCCTGTAGTTTTCTGGTTTTTCGTCAAACTGAACAAGACCTGATGTTATCATTTCTCTGCGTGCCATAAATCTCACTAAGTCTGACATCTGTTGATCGCCAGTGAGTTGGTTTGAATCAGGCTTAATAGGGAGCGCTGGCTTCACATCTGGCGTGTGCTGGTATGATCCCTCTGGAGAATGACTGTCTCTATCAGGAACCCCTGGTCGTGTAACAGGAGGATAGCTGTATTTATTAGTAACAGGTAAAGTCCACTGAATGTCATTATAGTCTCTGGCTGCAGGAGTTTTCACATTAACAGGATACAATTGTTTGAAATCCTTTTGTTCTTGTAACAGAGCACCATCTGGTGGTGAGATGTAGTCACATTGTAAGGGAATGTTCTGGAGAGGTATACTATGATTTTGCTCCAATAATGGGATAACATCACTGTCTCTGTACTCACTAAGCTTTTCTAGGCTTGGCATTGATGGACTGTACTCCTGTGAATGTTTCAGCACATATTCTTTGGTACGTTGCATAGCAGTTTCTGGTTTTACATCAGGCTGCATAGTGAATTTCTGACTTGCTTGTTCTGTAGTGTCAAGAGCTGCATCTAATGCATCTGCTTTGGCATTTGCGATTGCCACCGTCTTATGTAAGTTAAGAATCTCTATTGAAGCTTCTAAGCGTGTCTTCTCTAATTTTAGCTCTGTTTCCTTCCCAGTAAATGTGAGTTGAGCTAGTGCAGCGGCAGCTTCTGCGCGGAGAAGCGCAGCGTCAGACACCTGGGAGCGGTTTGAGAGTCTGGATGAATGTGACACCCTAGATCTGGTTTTGATTGATCGTTCAGACATCTTGCTGTCTAATCTTGATAAGAGTTAGCACGTGGTACTATGTTAACTGAAGCTGTACTGTATCTTTGTGGTACTTGCTAATCCACTCTGTGTGTGGGCCTCTTGATACAAGCTGTTGTTTTACTGTGCTGTATTGCATCAGCTATGCGTGGTGTTGTCTACTGTTCTGTCCTGCTCACTGTCTGAAGTAAGATTGACAGGCAGATAACCCTTCTTCAAAACACCACACTGTGTAAGTTGTTAACTTGTTTAATGAGTATTTGAAGATGAAAGGGTAAAACTGAAATACATACAAATAAAAAGGGTATAAGTGTCTCTGCTGATGAAACAATATACATACATATACATTACACAGATGTAATAAATCTGCTATCAAACAGAAACAAACCTCTCTCTCTAAGATGCAGAAGCTGAGTATATTAAGCAAGTAAAACTGTATACACTCACCAACAATGCTGCATAGGGCCTGTTTAGCATGGAGGAAGCTGAAAGCACATGAGATAAACTGCACAGGCTGGAAAACACCTACTTCCTGTGACCTGTAGTTATGACATCAGGGGTCAATAGCTAACTTTATTAAACAAATAACTAACACCAGGAAATATCTACAGGTGTCCAGTAGATGGAGCTGGAGGACTGCTCATACCTATAATCAAATGAAAAGACATATATCTGTCCTGACAGCACATACAGTGAATGGGTGAATGCATAAACACTGGGAAATAATATTATAAATAAGGGCCCCCCATTAGTTTGAAGGTTCCTCTGCTTGTGGCCCTCCCTCTCCAGGCCCCCAGACATGTGCAGCGTTTCCTTCCTGTAGGGCTGTAGATGCACTCACACATGGAGTGGCCCCTTCTCTGGGAATGGGGGGATTAGGGTCAGAGAGATTGAGTGGTCACATCCCTGTAACGTTTGTGTGCTTGTCCCGCAGTACCTGGGCAGCCTGCTGCACCAACAGAACGTATCTCTGCACCCCCCCGGGCACCATACTGCACCCACCTCCCAGTGCTCCTGCCTCCACTCCCAACCTCCAGTTAAACAGGTAAGGCCTGCTATTAAGTCTGTATGGGCCCCGCTCTTAATAGTTTAATCAAATTAATGTATATGTGGAGATTGGGGGAAATTACAGGTAGACAGTATCCCTTTCCATGTTTATCTTAATATCGTTCCATGTATTTCTTGTAGATTGTCCTCAATTTCCTGGACCCAGAGAGCAGAACAGTCCAACAGGACATCCCTGGGCCGTGCCCTGCAAGTGTCTCCTCCCACACCCCATGTTCCACAGAGCATCAGCCGTTTGCGCAGAATGTCTCCCCTGTACACACCAAACCTAACAACCCATCTCAGCCCCCCTGCACCAAAGACCAGGAAGTAAACACACAGCAGGAAGTCCTCATCTCCACCAACCCTGCTTATGTAGCCCTGACTCATTGCATTAAAGACCAGCTCAGTGACGCACAGCATGGGGGCTTCATCTCTGCCCAAGAGCCCATTAGTGTTTCCCAACCTGATTGCTCCAGGCAAGAGGACATAGACACCCAGGGGAGGTCCTTTGGGCCTCCTAACTTAACTGACTCATCCTTGAGTGTGGGGCCCAGACAGGAGAACATGGATACTCAACAGAAGGTATCTGGACCTGCTCATCCTATTGACTCGTGCCCCCCAGTGAGCCCCAGACTAGAGGACATGGATACTCAACAGAAGGTATCTGGACCTGCTAATTCTAGTGACTCATGCCCCCCAGTGTGCTCCAGACCAGAGGACATGGATACTCATCCGGAAGGCTTTGAACCTGCTAGCCACAGTGACTCGTTCAATACTTCTTTCTCCAGCCACCAGCATGTAGAACCTCTGCAAGATTGCTTTAAGTCCACCAACCCAAACCTGTCCCCGCTTTTATGTTCCAAAGAGCAGCACCCAGATAAAGAACTAGAGGAATCATCACAGCCATTGTTTGGAGGACTTGAGACCATGGACACACAACAGGAGGGCTTCAGTCTTACCCCCAATAGTGATTCATCCCAGTCAGATGGGTGCACAGATCAAGCTATGGACACACAACAGGAGGTCAACCAGCCTACCGTAAATACCATAGACGTTCCTTCTAAACAGGAAGAGCTTCAGAACATGTCCCTTTTGGGCCAGGATGCCTTCAGTCCTCCAAAAGAGTTATCCAATATCAATGCCTCTGACTCTGCTACTGACTTGCCTCAGGCTGAATTGCACCCGGAAGCACATGATGTCTGTGTGTCTGACTGCCCAAGTGACTTGTCCCTGTCTGGTTGCTCCGGACCAGCAGCCACTGATACACTGCATAAAGTCTCTGGTTCTAGAACGTTAAGTAACACCTGTGAGCCTGCATGTTCCACACCTCTTCACAAAGATGCCGAACAATTGCCTGTGTCCTCCCAACCCATTCCTTGGGATTTCCCAGAGCCATCATGCCCAGCCCAGCAGAACACCTTGTGCCCACCCACTAAAAATATGTCTCCCTTGTCTGAGAATACAGACACACAACAAGATGTCTCGGTCTCCAGCTCTCAGAATGGCTTCCACACTACAAGCCCAAGCTCTTCCTCCCAGACTAAAGGCCCCTTATTGGCCCATCAAGTCACACAACAGGATGAACCCTGCCCATTATCTTCCTCTTCTTCTCAGACAGCAAGGTTTACTCATGGAGACCCAAATGCACCACAAGAGGCCGTCAGCTCAGATTCACATGGGTGTTTACTGCAGCCTGAAGTCCCCAAACAGCAGATGACGACAGATACTGCACTGGCGACTATCAGCCCCAGTTCCACTGGTAATTTCCCAACTCCAGCAGCCCCTAAACACCAGGTACCTGATACACCACAGGGAGCCATCATATTGGGTGTTCATGGGAATTTATCACATGGTTCCAGTAGCCTTGGCTCTTCCAATGGTTTACAGAAAGCTTCAGATTCCAGGCACCAATATGCAGACGCGCCCCAGGCTACTGTTAGTACTGAGTCAAATTGGGGCTCATTGCAGCCCACAGAAAAGAGAGTTCATGGATTTACCAGTGTTGATGACTTACCCCAGGCTGTTACCCCAAGCTACAGGGGGCAGAATACAGGAGAAATGCCAGATGTTTCCAGCTCTTCTTCACCATCCACCTGCTCTGGGAAAGATCACATGAGTTCCTCACTCCCCTCCCAAGATGGTTTGTCCCAAAATGACTACCCCAGAGACCAGCCCACAGTCCCACAGCTGGCCAATCCTAACCCTCGCCCTCCAACTCCTTCATCCCATACTGAATTTGCCTCACAGCAGGATACTGATACCCAACATGATGCCCTGTGCTCTAACTCTTCTAGTGAATTCCCACAGTCTCTAAGCGCCAGGGATACAAACTCGTATGTACAGCAGGACGAGATAGGTCTTTGCCCTGTGGGTAACGCACCCCAGACCATCAACTGTAGTGTGGACATTGCATGCAACATTAGCAGTTTATTGCCCCAACCTGCAGGCTCCAAACACAATCACCCTGACTCAAGCCCTTCTTGTGCGCCATCTCCAAGCGACCCATCTCCCTGCATGGGTTCTGGGTACGAACGGCAGGAAACAGAGGAACCCGACACCCTATCCGGGGCAGATGTTGACTCTACCCTCTCTCTAAACACAGATACACAACCTGTTGCCCCTGAGATTTCCAATGAGTGTGACTCAAGCCAGCTGCCTGCATATGGTGGATACAACCAAAGTGACCTTCTCCAGGATATATTTGTCTCTAGTGCTTCTACCTGCTGTGATCCACAGAACAGAGACCCATATGGGGATGCACCCGGCCATAGGGACGTATGTCCTACAGGTTTATCCACAGACCAGACGGAAGCTGCACAACAGGATGTCCCTGACCATGACACCCCCCGCAATGTGTCCACTTCTGCATGTTCTGCACAGGAAAGCATAGGGACTGAGCAAGATATTCCTGGTAATGATAAAGTCTCATCCCAGTCTGAAGGCCCTACATACCAAAGCCCAGGAACCCAACAAGATGTTGCCCCCTCTAACCCTCCTAGCAGCTCAGCCCAGTTTGACTTCTCCAAATGCCAACAAACAGATATGGAACACAATCCTCCACTTTCTAGCACTGCTTCATCCCAGTCTGACTGCTCCACATACCAACATACAGACGCACAACATGATCCTCCCCTCTCCAGCACCCCTAGTGGCTCATCCCAGTCTGACTGCTTCCCATACCAGCAAAAAGACACTCAGGAAGATCCCTCCCTCTCTGGCCCTGCTAGTGTCTCTTCTGAGCATGAGTGTTCCAGGTCCCACAACACAGATGCACAGGAGGATGTCTCTGTGTCTAGTACCCCTAGGGTCTCATCCCAGCCTGAGTGCTCTACAGACCAACACAATGGTATACAACAGAATCTCCCTACCTCTTGCCCTTATAGTGACACATCCCAGCTTGAAAGTTCTAGGTGCCCCAACTCAGAGACACTGAATGATCTCCCCCACTCTAGCATACCGGTTGTCTTATCCCAGTCTACCTGTTGCACATCTAAAACTACCTATACAGAGCCAGATCTTCCCCTGTCTAATTCTTCAAGTGACTCATCTGAACCTGACCATTCCGTATTCCAAGACACAGACACGCAGACAGAAATCCCTCTTGCTAACACTTCTAGTTCCTCATCTCATACAGAATGTTCCAGGTCCCACAATACAGGCACGCAGCATGATGTTTCCTTCTCTCCAACTCCTGGTGGCTCATCTGATCCAAAACATTCCGGGTCCCAAGATGCAGAAAATCTGCAGAATGTTCCCCTGTCAAGATGTCCTAGTGACTCATCTTATCCAGAACGTTCCAGGTCCCACAATACAGACACACAGCATGATGATCCCCTCTCTTTAACTACTGGGGACTCATCTTATCCAGAACATTCCATGTGTGACAAAGCAGACAAACAGCCGAATGTCCCCCTCTCAAGAATTCCCAGTGACTCCTCTCAGCTTACTTGTTCCAGTAATGAGAACCTGAGCACAGAGCAGGACGTGCCCATCTCTAGAACCCCTAGTGTCTCATCCCAGCCTGATACCCAGCAGGGTTCTCCCAGCTCTGACCCTTCTAGTGTCTCATCTCAGGATAAAATCTCTACTTGCCCAAACCTAGATCCCCAAAAGGATGCCCCTGTGTCTGCTGAGCATAAAGGCCCAGTATACCACCATACAGAGGCACAGCGCCATTCCACTGGCACTGGTTCTTCTACTGATTCTTGGGAAAATAAGAACATCGGTCACCAAGACAAAGACACGAATGTTCAAGGCTGTGATTATGGGGATGTGCCGGAGCCTACATGTTCAACGGCGCAGAACTCTCCTCTTACTAAGAAAGCTGGTGGTTTACTCCAGGCTAAATGCCCCACAATACCCCACGAACAGGATGCCTGTGACTCCAGCACAACCATCAGCTCATCCCAGGCACCAGAGCTTGGGCGGAAAATGGCCGCACAGGTGGGTGGGTCTGAACAGGCTGGCTGTTATATTGTCAGCTATAGTAACATATTTATCCATGTAAATCAATTTGCTGATTCCTCCTTCATTTCCCCCCCCAGGATCCGGTGACCTTTGATGAAGTTGCGGTGTATTTCTCTAGAGAGGAGTGGGCCCTGCTGGACTTGGGTCAAAAGCAGCTGTACAGGGAAGTGATGGCAGAGAATTACAGAGCACTGCTGTCTGTAGGTGGGTCTGTCCTCTATTACCAAACAGTAAATACACAGAATATTAAGGATATGGCACTAAACACTATTGTGCTGTAGGGTATGTGATGGAACAGCCAGGCCTCGTGCCCCGCATTGAACAGGAGCAGCAGGAACCCTGGGAGGGGAGGCCTATCAGAAGCAGCCTCCATGGTGAGTCTATGCAGGGGTCCTGCTACCATTATTATAAGGAAGCGTCAGACAGAGGGTTTGGCCTTATCATTGTGTTTCCTCTCTCTGCCAGCAGGGCGGCACTGTGGCTTTATCAAGAAGACCAGCAATGATGTCTCCGTTCTACAAGATGCAGCCAGACCTGTGTGCGACGCTGGTGAGATGGGATTATTAATTTGTTCTAAACCAGGGGATAATGAATAACTGCCTGGTGTTGCCCTGACAGCCGTATATTAGTATTACACGCGGGCATGAAGGGGTATTGATTCTGTGTAATACTGGGGCCTATATGATATTAATCCCACAGGCTCTACGAAGAGCAGCAGCCATCTCTGCGCTCTAATGAGACTGGTGAAAGAGATCCCAGGATTCCTGCTCGGCAGCTCAACCTCCGATGGGAGTCGCTCTCCTGCCGAGAGTCTGGAGGAGCCGGAGCACAAAGGGCCGAGCCCAACAGGTAGCAATCAAATGCCCGTAGGGGTATGGGGTATGGACGCCTCTCTCACTCTCACAGTTTCCAATGCACTCTGCTGCAGCTCCCTATCGGCTTTCCTGATTCATTTTTTTTTTGTCTTTATTAAGTTAAAACAGAAGACTCCTCCCCATCCTGCACCCCAACTCCCATCATATTGCAACACAAGAGAGAGACCCAGCTTCCCGGCGATGTCAGTAACCGGGCTAAGAACATGGTGCCAAGTTATACGGAGATTATCACAAAGGAAGAAGGTGACGCTGGGCAATCAGTCTGCTGATTATTGATAGGGAATGGGGCATAAGTGCCCTGTGCAAGAAATGTGATGGCTGTAAAAGGCTAAAGCTGCCCATACACGTTCTGATTTTAGTTTTCTTCCGATGAATGTTCGGATATCCGTTTAAATGCAACGATCTAAAACATTCAGCCTGAAACTTTAGGACAAAGCCCTAAAAATAAGCAATGGGAGGATGTTCTGAGCATGAAATAGTTAAGGTCCCCATACACGTTAAGATTCGCTCGCTTGGCGAGATCGCCAAGCAAGTGGATCCTTACCAGATATCCCCACCTAGGGGTGGGCGATATCGGGGAGCGTGTAGGCTAATTTCGTTGCCAATTTCTGGCCAGATATCGGTCGGGCAGGCTCCTCGTTTCTGCCCCTACACAGGTCGATAAGTTGCCAATGGGTCCATATCGGCAGCAACAATTTGCCTTTGTATGGGGACCTTTACAGGCACCAATCGTACGAAAGGGACTCCCATTGTAGGCCCCCAAGGGTATCGGCAGATACACAATTCTGCACAGATCTTATCCTTATCCAGCTGAAATTTTCTAAGTTGTCCGATCAACCAAACAACCAATCGCCATGGTACGAAAATTATTAGGGCGATCATATTGGTGCGTGTATGGCCAGCTTTAGGAGCAAAATAATCCAGATTGGGATGGTTTGTGATCTGTGTTGTCTATGGCTGTATATACATTATATCTGTCCCTCACTGCAGCCTGGTTAAACACTCACAGAAACGCTGCACTGAGTCCTCTATCAAAAGAAACACAGGATTTCTTGTCTTCTTTTGTGTCACACGTTCTTCTGTGTCAGACTTCCTGCTCTCAGAAAAATCCTTCAGGGCACGGGCACAAGTCTGCTCAGTTTGTTCCTCTCTCTCACTCCCTCCCATCTCTCCCCCTCCCAAATGTGCTGTAATCTGAGCTACCAGCAGCCAGAGCTGCAGCACGAAGCTACTTGAGACCAAGATAAATTGGCAGCTGCTATCTATGTAACAGAGGGAGCTTCTAGGGCTGTTACTTCTTTCCTTCTCCTTTAAGGTACTTTCATACTGTAGGTATTTCTGTCCCAATATATTAAGTGTTCCATTGGATAGCATAGGGTGTGTGTGGTACAGGCCATAGGTTAGTATGGCACGAGAAAACAGGCTATTCTTACAAATGAAGTGTTATTGTACAGTACATAGTAACCCAAACAAGTCATTTTTCCTGAAATGCCGGTATGTTAGCATAACTGGGGCTTTATCATTCTTACCCAATAATCTTTCACACAGATCCTGGGGCATCTCCAAGGCTCATTGGTCCTTCAGGAAAATCTCCCATCAGGCTGTGCGGCAACTCAAGAGAGTTAAACATTAAACAGGGTAAGTCAGGCTTTTAATTATTAGAATATGAATAGGAGAGGGGCTGAACAGTGAGTTGCTGCTGCCAGACAGCGCCCCCTTTGGTCAATAAGTGTGTATAGCAGTCTCAGACAGTGCCGCAGTAGAACCAGGGAATCGGCATGTTGGTACCAGCCGGGTACTGCTGCATGGGGTGGGGTGTATTAAGTAAACACTGACTGCCATTTTGTTATGTTTATGCAGAACAATGTGAGCCGTGCAGCCCTGTACCCCACTTCCCTGAGGGTAAAAAAGACACTCCGGCGCAGAAGCCCAAGTCCTTCCACCCCCCCAGGAATTCCCCACAAGCAGGTACCAAGCAGTTCAGTTCCGCTAAAATACCCCAGGCCTTTAGGCCTTTGCTTGTTCTTGCCTCTATTCACCCTTTTGTCATATACTCTCTTTATAAGCAGGGCCTGGGATTATGGTGCTTATGAGCCCCCCATTCCTCTTCCTTTTCCCTGCATTTCCTCTCCCCCTTTCCCTGCATTTCCTCTCCCCCTTTCCCTGCATTTCCTCTCTCCTTTCCCTGCATTTCCTCTCTCCTTTCCCTGCATTTCCTCTCTCCTTTCCCTGCATTTCCTCTCCCCCTTTCCCTGCATTTCCTCTCCCCTTTCCCTGCATTTCCTCTCCCCCTTTCCCTCTATTTCCTCTCCCCCTTTCCCTCTATTTCCTCTCCCTGAGCTGCTCTCCTTCCCATTGTCAGGCAGGGGTTTGAGCTTGGGCCTAGCTTATTGGTCTGTCTGTAGTTATGGACCAAAACCTATTAGTAGAGGCCAAACAGCTTTATGATTCCCATGAAGATCCTTGCAGTGGGACAACCCTGTTCAAACCTTAGTGATACCCTTGTGCCTGACCGTGGGAAGGAGAGCAGCTTAGATGCAGTAATTGCACCAAATCACAGCACAGGCAAGTACAGAGGGAAACTGGACTCACTGGGGGCTCCTAGTGGGGCTAATGGAGATGTTCATGTTTCCATCCCATAACCACCTTCTATCCGTTGCAGCTGGAAGTCACAAATCAAACATGGCTGCTGCACCACACCACTCTCACGCGTTAGGGATATCCGGGGGTGCAAGAAGCGCTGCCCCAGGTTTTGTCTCGGAAGTGAGAATTAAACAAGGTCAGTACTAGAGGGGCGGGGCCATGGATTCCTGGGCTTTACTTAATGGATAGCATGCTCTTTACTGGAGGTTTTTATTGAGTCAATGGCGATGCTTCCCTTTTTATCAACTTCAGCAGCCATCTTGTTTGTCTTTCTGCAGAGGCTTCTGGGATTGGAGAGAATGCACCTGATCCCTCCGGCAGTGTGAGGAATCCATCTGGCCTTCCCACTCCCCATTTTCTGCTGCATCAGGACAGTGATCCCAGGAGATTCAGATCATCCCCGAGAAGGTCTCCTGCAGACAGTAAGATCCAGTTCAGTCCTTCCGCCCATACATAGCTGCCAGGCCAGGGGGGCTCTGCCTGATCAGCTGACCCAGGCTGAGGTCCAAGTCCTAATTAGGTCACATAGGAGAGACTTACCCTTGTCTCTATAATGACTACGTTACCTTGTGTTGCAGACATGCCATTGGGTAGCTCACACCTACACGGCTTAGTCAACTGCCTGAAGGAGATCTCGGTCTGTCGGCCGCGCCTTTACAACAATCCCATCTCGGCAGGGCGATGGGGCACTGAGCTGAACAGGACCTGCCCAGGTGAGGAGCCACGCCCCCATCGCAGCACACACTCGGCCATTGGCTACAGAATTTACATTGGGGCACTACACTGAGATACAGGGGATGAGGGGGGGGGATACAGACTCTCCCATTGGCTACAGAATTTACATTAGGGCACTACACTGAGATACAGGGGATGAGAGGGGGGATACAGACTCTCCCATTGGCTACAGAATTTACATTAGGGCACTACACTGAGATACAGGGGATGAGGGGGGGGGATACAGACTCTCCCATTGGCTAGAGAATTTACATTAGGGCACTACACTGAGATACAGGGGATGAGGGGGGGATACAGACTCTCCCATTGGCTACAGAATTTACATTAGGGCACTACAGTGAGATACAGGGGATGAGGGGGGGATACAGACTCTCCCATTAGCTACAGAATTTACATTAGGGCACTACGGTGAGATACAGGGGATGAGGGGGGGATACAGACTCTCCCATTAGCTACAGAATTTACATTAGGGCACTACAGTGAGATACAGGGGATGAGGGGGGGATACAGACTCTCCCATTAGCTACAGAATTTACATTAGGGCACTACAGTGAGATACAGGGGATGAGGGGGGGGATACAGACTCTCCCATTAGCTACAGAATTTACATTAGGGCACTACAGTGAGATACAGGGGGTGGGGATACAGACTCTCCCATTAGCTACAGAATTTACATTAGGGCACTACAGTGAGATACAGGGGATGAGGGGGGGGATACAGACTCTCCCATTAGCTACAGAATTTACATTAGGGCACTACAGTGAGATACAGGGGATGAGGGGGGGATACAGACTCTCCCATTGGCTACAGAATTTACATTAGGGCACTACAGTGAGATACAGGGGATGAGGGGGGGATACAGACTCTCCCATTAGCTACAGAATTTACATTAGGGCACTACAGTGAGATACAGGGGATGAGGGGGGGATACAGACTCTCCCATTAGCTACAGAATTTACATTAGGGCACTACAGTGAGATACAGGGGATGAGGGGGGGATACAGACTCTCCCATTAGCTACAGAATTTACATTAGGGCACTACAGTGAGATACAGGGGGTGGGGATACAGACTCTCCCATTAGCTACAGAATTTACATTAGGGCACTACAGTGAGATACAGGGGATGAGGGGGGGGGATACAGACTCTCCCATTAGCTACAGAATTTACATTAGGGCACTACAGTGAGATACAGGGGGTGAGGGGGAGGGGATACACACTCTCCCATTGGCTACAGAATTTACTTTTCAGCTTTCAAATGGGGGTCACTGACCCTGGCAGCTAAAAACTATTGCTCTGTGAGGCTACAAATGTATGGTTATTGTTATTTTTTTAATACTTTATTTTTCTATTTAGGCCTCTCCTCTATTCATATTCCCAACTCTTGTTCAAACAACTACCTGGTTGCTAGGGTAAACTGCACCATAGCAACCAGAAAGCAGCTAAAATACCCAACTGGAGAGCTGCTAAACAACCCCTTTAATAGCACCAATAATGTTTCCCCGGAATATTGTTATTTACCAATGGACTGCTGCTAATTGAGATAAATGTTTATTACAGACGTTGCTGGACTGACGGTGGGTCGAGGGGCAGAAGCACAAGCCCAGCACAGTCACTTCACTGGGGCCACAGCTAACAGCCCCTCCCAGCCAATGCTTGAGGGCTACAGCCCCCGCCCGGCCCGAGATGGTACGTTCCAAGGTTGTGTTAAATTAACCCCACTCAGCCCAGAATTTCTGCATTGGATCATATAATTTTAGGTACTCTGCCCACTGTTGACTTAACCCCTGCCAGACCGCTCCCCTATACAGTGGGTGATTTTGGGGAGCTGAGAACTAGATGGTTATATTTACTATAAGAACCCCACAGACAATGAGATTTGTGGGCGGGTCCTGCACTTGGCATGGGTTTGGTCATGGCTGCACCCCTAAAAAACTTTATACATTTCCTTTATTTATGCAGAAGCCAATCGCTGCGCTCTTCCGGCTTTGGAGAGAGGACGGGAGAAGAACCTGCTTCTCATATCCAGCCCCCACAGGCTTGGCCACGCCCCGTCCCGCGAGGAGATCCGCTCTCCAGACCTGGGTCTGAAGAGGACGCACTCTGATGGTAACGAGGGGCTGAGTTACTGACTGGGGGGGGTTTGTAGCACTAATCATGTGAGTGGTTTACTTCTAGTATGTTATAGAATGGCCAATTCTAGCAACTTTTCAATTGGTCATCATTAATTTTTATAGATTTGCCGCCTTCTGCTGACTCTCTGCAGCTTTCAAATGGGGGTCACTGACCCCGGCAGCCAAATCCTATTGCTCTGTGAGGCTCCAGTTTTATTGTTGTTACTTTTTATACCATCTTTTTCAACTTAGGTACTCCCCTGTTCGTATATCAGTCTCTTATTCAAACCGCTCCCTGGTTGCTAAGGTAATTTGATTCCTAGCAACCAGATAGCTGCTAGAAGGCCAAATTGGAGAGCTGCTGAACAAAAAGTAAAACAACTAAAAAAATGAAGACCAATTGCAAATTGTCTCAGAATATTACTCTCTACATCATACTAAAAGTTAACTGAAACGTGAATAACCCCTTTAAGGTTACAGTACACTAAAAAAATCAAACCTGCCCGATTGAGATCTGCCCAATTTTAGGCCAGATATTGGTTGGGTAGGCCCGTTGGGGGTGCCCATACACAGGCAGAATTGGTCTAAAGGACCCGATGGCCACTTTTAGCCAGGGAGCTGGTGTCTGTCACACACACTGTCGCTGCTGTCAGTTTCCCAGTAAGGAGACTCGCTGGCTGTCACAGTGTGGGTTGTGTGTTAGTGCGGTCTCTGCCACGTGTCTCTGTGTAGCAGATCTGTCCGGCCTGCACGGTGCAACAAGCAGCACAAAGAGACCGGCCCTGGGGCCCTCCAGCCCCTCCTTCCCTGTCACCAGGAGCTCTCCCGCGCGCCGCAATATCCTGAGACCCCCAGAAGAGGAGCCCCCTGCCCACTGTGACGGTAACTATACTGTGTACTATCCTTCAGTGTTGTCTCTCTCCCCTATAGGTGTCTGTCTGTCTCTCTCACCACTTGCATCTCTCTTTGCCCCAGAATCTCCAGCCTGGAGGTCCCATTTGATGAGTGTGATGAACTGCGTGAAGAAGATCCCAGCCTGCAGGCCAAGCCCCCCCGCCACTCACTGTGGGTCCCCCAGGTTCCCCAACACCGGCCGAGGCCCGACAAGAACTGAGAGGGAGCACGGCAGAACCTCCTCCCATGGTGGGTTACCGGCCTGTGCCCAGGTTGCCACAAACAGCAGCTGGGGGTGCCAGGGATTGTGTTTGTGCTCATGCTGTACTCTGTGCCTAGGTGCCAACCCGGAGAGTAGGCAGAAAGTGAGCCACGTCCTGGGGAAGGAGGAGAAGGAGCAAAGCCCATCATGGCCGCCAGGAGCTGTGTGGGTGAAGCCAGAGAGCAGCCCCAGGGAGACAGACAGAACAGGTAAGTACTGGGGGAGGTTCCTTGGGTATCAATTAACTAGATTGATACATAGATAAACCCCTTTTGTCTCTCCTACAGGTGCCTCTGGGAAGAACATCCACCTGAGCGGCCTGATGAAGCTTATGGAGGGGATTCCAGGATCCGATTCCAGCAGCCCCTCTAGAACCATGTACAGCATTGCTGTGGGGCAGAACGATGCCAGGAAAGTGGGCCGGACCAACCAGCTGCCCTACTGTAACGGTGAGAGACTGCACCAGTGTTATGCCTGGGATGGACTGACCCATACACACGGCACTGCCATTAGTACCATGGGACCTGGGATAGACTGACCCATACACACGGTGCTGCCATTAGTACCATGGGACCTGGGATAGACTGACCCATACACACGGTGCTGCCATTAGTACCCTGGGGCCTGGGATAGACTGACCCATACACACGGTGCTGCCATTAGTACCCTGGGGCCTGGGATAGACTGACCCATACACACGGTGCTGCCATTAGTACCCTGGGGCCTGGGATAGACTGACCCATACACACGGTGCTGCCATTAGTACCATGGGACCTGGGATAGACTGACCCATACACACGGTGCTGCCATTAGTACCCTGGGGCCTGGGATAGACTGACCCATACACACGGTGCTGCCATTAGTACCCTGGGACCTGGGATAGACTGATCCATACACACGGTGCTGCCATTAGTACCCTGGGGCCCGGGATAGACTGACCCATACACACGGTGCTGCCATTAGTACCCTGGGGCCCGGGATAGACTGACCCATACACACGGTGCTGCCATTAGTACCATGGGACCTGGGATAGACTGATCCATACACATGGTGCTGCCATTAGTACCATGGGACCTGGGATAGACTGACCCATACACACGGTGCTGCCATTAGTACCCTGGGGCCTGGGATAGACTGACCCATACACACGGTGCTGCCATTAGTACCCTGGGGCCTGGGATAGACTGACCCATACACATGGTGCTGCCATTAGTACCCTGGGGCCTGGGATAGACTGACCCATACACATGGTGCTGCCATTAGTACCGTGGGGCCTGGGATAGACTGACCCATACACATGGTGCTGCCATTAGTACCGTGGGGCCTGGGATAGACTGACCCATACACATGGTGCTGCCATTAGTACCCTGGGGCCTGGGATAGACTGACCCATACACATGGTGCTGCCATTAGTACCCTGGGGCCTGGGATAGACTGACCCATACACATGGTGCTGCCATTAGTACCCTGGGGCCTGTGAGGGTCGGACCCACTAACATACTATGCTCTGTGTTCTCTCACTACTAGATGACGGCTTCTTCCACCCGGAGCTGAGCGATAACACTGTCGCGTCAGTCGATTCCATCTTCAGTGATGACACAAGTCTGTCCTCGGAGAATGGTAATGTAACCCCTCACCCTGTGGCCCCCCAGCATTTCCAGTGCCCTCACCTTGTGGGACGCTAAACCTGCTGTGATCCAGTTCTATTGTGCCTTGTGCCAGTGACTGCTGGGCACCCATGGGTTACAGACTATACAAATCCGGGTCTCCTCCTCTCTCCCCCTCAGTGGACGTCTCCTATTCGGGGCTCGGGGGTCTACAGAAAGTGGTGAGCGAGTACTCGGAGCAGGTGGCAGTCAGTCCCTTAGTGGCGGTCAGTGCATCCCCTCTGCCGAGCAGCGCGCAGGAAGGGATCAAACTGGGGAAAAACAAGGACTCCGGCACTACTGGTAAGTGTGAGTACAGAGAGTATGGGAACACTCAGTGTGTGACACGGGGGTACAATAATATTCTGCCCTCGTCCCCCCCACAGGCCCAACCTGCCCGGCGCAGGGAAGCGAGAGGAGAGGGACCCAGAGGGATGTGCCAGAGAGAAGCCGATGCGCCGCTGAGAATGGTGAGATGTGGCCCTGTGCTCTGTATTTAGCCTGGGGAGCCACCAAATCCACGATTAGGTTCAGGATTCGGCCAAGATTTAGCTTTTTTTGGCAGGATTCGGCTGAATTCATGCTCCTGGTCGAACCGAATCCTAAAAATCATGCCACATAACACGGCAGTTTAATTAACAACCCTTCAGTAGCCAGATCTTTTACGAAGGATTTGGGGTTCGTCCGTATCCGAAAAAATTGGATTGGGTGCCTCCCTAATTTAGTCGGTGTCTGAGTGGGAGCCGCCATACATGTAGCAGTTTGGTACCAGAGGAGGCGCCACTGAGGTTCTCTCTCCATGTTGTCTGTAGGCGAGGCCTCCCTGGCGGCTATCTGCGGGCTGCAGAAGGTGGTGCGCGGGTTTGTGGGGCAGGAGTGCGTCAGTCCCTTATCCGCCGTACGGAGCAGCGCCAGAGACGGTGCCGCTGAGAAGAACAGGATTCAGGAGGAGAACGGTGAGTTCAGATGAGACTCTCAATCAGTTATAGCCATTGGCTTATTTCATGGCACCGCGCCCAATGATAATGAGTTTATTCCCTAGGGAGGGGCCAATGAAACAGCCCCCCCTGCTGCTGTGACTTTCCATCACCTCATAGGAAAGTGCTTCGCTGTTTCAGGTGACGTGGCCGCGTGTGTGCAGACTCCATTGCCGGCCTGGAGAAGTGCCTTTCTGGGTCACGATGACAAGTGGCCCCCTGGGACCGGTAAGTGGGTGTCATTTTAGGAACACCCCCCCCCCCATAGAAAGCAAACGTGCAGGGTACCATCCTCTTCCCTATGTTCCCTGTGAGCAGATTCCTCCTATTCCGCCCTGAGCGGCCTCCAGAGAGTGGTGAATGGCTTCTCTGAGTTGGACTGCGTCAGCCCATTCTCTGCGGTCAGCACTGCCACCAGCGAGGGCGGGGCCGAGACTGCCACCAATAAGAAAGGAGAACAGCAAGGCCGGGGTGAGCGTGTCATGCACTCATTTCCTGTTAGCGACCAATCTGCTCAACTCCCTTTGTCACTGACTCCCCCCAGAGTGTCACCTATCCTATCTGCCCCCTGTGTGTCACTGACTCCCCCCAGAGTGTCACATATCTTATCTGCCCCCTGTGTGTCACTGACTCCCCCCAGAGTGTCACCTATCCTATCTGCCCCCTGTGTGTCACGGACTTCCCCCCAGAGTGTCACCTATCCTATCAGCCCCCTGTGTGTCACTGACTCCCCCCTCTGTATCACTGACCCTCTCGTGCCACTCTGTCTGTCTCTGACCCTCCCGCCTCTCTCTCTCCCGTTGCAGCTCATTCCTCGTACTCCGCACTCTCCGGGCTGCAGAAAGTGGTGAATGGGGTTGTGGACATTGGGTGTGTGAGCCCCCTCACTACTGCCAGTAACGTGTCCAGCGATGGGGGGCAGGACGGCGGCCTGAGGAAGAGATGTGAGCGCGGCAGTGACGGTCAGTGGTACATACGTGTGTATATACAGTATCTGTGCCTGGCTAGGGGGCTGCTATACGTTACTTTGAGACTGGCTCTTACCATACAATGGCGCTCTCCGTGCCTATAGGCTTCTATGTACTGAGTTCTGTCTCGGTGGGATAAGTGGATTGGATTTTAATTCACCTGCTGTTTCCTGCCGCACATTAGATTCCTTACAAGCATCACCGAGACCTTCAGCAGAAAGGCAAACACTACTGCCCCCGCGGGCACCGGCCGGTGAGTTCCTGCCCCGGTATGGGGCAAAGGGCCGAGGGGCAGCGGCGTTGGGTGTTGGTTTCACCGCTTTTTCTCTCCATGTTTTATAGCTAAATCTGATGCTGGGAAGTCCAGCAGTGGCCACAGCAGCCCAAGGGTTAAACCCACAGCCAAGAACCAGTGCATCGACCTGACGCAGGAGGAGGAGCCTCTCATGAGTAAAACAAGTGCAGTCGCCCCAGAGAGGCAGGAGAAGAGCAGCCGCAGGCAAGGTGCGACTCTGCCAACGTCCCATCATTGATTCACACTGTGACAGACTGACGCCCATTGTCCCTCTCTCCTTTCTACAGCCGAGCTCCCTCGTGCCCAATGTATCGATCTGACCAAGGAGGATGAACCGCTCGCTAAACCCAAAACCTTCACCCCACCAGTAGGCGGCGCAATGTCCTCCCATTCTGGTAAGGTTCTATACCCTTAGGCCCCACCCAGTGGCCATGCCCAACCCCTGAGTACAGTGAGTGACCCCAAGTGCCTCTCTCTCTCTGTCAGTCACTATACAGAAGGCCCCCCCTTCAGAAAAGAGACCCCGGCCATGTATAGACCTGACGAGGGACAAACGACTGGATGCCAATAGGCCGCTGGATCCGGGCCAGTCCGGGCAGGAGAGGAAGAGGATGAGAGCGGGTAATTAAGCAGAGTGGCTTTGTTGTACATCTTCAGCAACCTGGGGTAAATATTCACAGTAATCGCAATATCGTCTGCTCCTCTAGGGGTCCCTGCGGTTAATGAACATCTGAGTGGCCTGGAGAAGCTCCTGAAAGATGTTCCTGCATTTCCCCCCAGTAACCAACCCAGCGGCTACCGACAGAACGCAACCTGGTGGTTTAAGAGCACGTCCTCTCATGGTAGGAA
Source organism: Xenopus tropicalis (assembly GCF_000004195.4). NCBI lineage: Eukaryota > Metazoa > Chordata > Amphibia > Anura > Pipidae > Xenopus > Xenopus tropicalis. The sequence goes on from NC_030682.2 coordinate 6,575,827, forward strand.
ACTTGGTCCTTTGTGGTAGTAGCCATGTATAGGTTCTGTTGTGGTAGGTTCTGTTGTGTAATGAGCCCCTCGTGGTAGGATCCCCCCGTAATGAGCCTCTCGTGGTAGGATCCCCCCGTAATGAGCCTCTCGTGGTAGGATCCCCCCGTAATGAGCCTCTCGTGGTAGGATCCCCCCGTAATGAGCCTCTCGTGGTAGGATCCCCCCGTAATGAGCCTCTCGTGGTGGGTTTCCCCCGTAATGAGCCTCCCGTGGTAGGATTCCCCTGTAATGAGCCCCTCGTGGTAGGATCCCCCCGTAATGAGCCTCTTATGGTAGGATCCCCCCGTAATGAGCCTCTCGTGGTGGGTTTCCCCCGTAATGAGCCTCTCGTGGTGGGTTTCCCCCGTAATGAGCCTCTCGTGGTAGGATCCCCCGTAATGAGCCCCTCGTGGTAGGATCCCCCCGTAATGAGCCTCTTATGGTAGGATCCCCCGTAATGAGCCCCTCATGGTAGGATCCCCCCGTAATGAGCCTCTCGTGGAGGGATCCCCCGTAATGAGCCTCTCGTGGTAGGATCCCCCCGTAATGAGCCTCTCGTGGTAGGATCCCCCGTAATGAGCCCCTCGTGGTAGGATCCCCCCGTAATGAGCCTCTTATGGTAGGATCCCCCGTAATGAGCCCCTCATGGTAGGATCCCCCCGTAATGAGCCTCTCGTGGTGGGATCCCCCGTAATGAGCCTCTCGTGGTAGGATCCCCCCGTAATGAGCCTCTCGTGGTAGGATCCCCCCGTAATGAGCCTCTCGTGGTAGGATCCCCCGTAATGAGCCCCTCATGGTAGGATCCCCCCGTATTGAGCCTCTTATGGTAGGATCCCCCGTAATGAGCCCCTCATGGTAGGATCCCCCCGTAATGAGCCCCTCATGGTGGGATTCCCCTGTAATGAGCCTCTCGTACTCCATGTTTATTACTCCCAGACCCACGAGAGCCATAATATCATGGACTTGATTTGTTTTCTTTTCCAGAAACGTGAAGCGGTGGCGCATACTCAGTGCGGCGAGAGGAAACCCAATCCAATTACTCATCAACAATGAAAACTTTTATTAGCGGGGAGGGAAAGTGTGAGACGCTGGGAATCCCACCCGCTGGGCCTCACTGCTCCTGTACTGTAGCGCGTTGGGGGAAACGTCTCCCACCCTGACACTTGAGGAGGATTTTTATACCACACGGATACTGAATGGCAATGTGTCCGGCCCAGTCCCGCGACGAGGAGAGAAGGGGCAGCCCAGAAGGGACTCCGGAGAGAGAGAAGGCCAAAGGGGGCCCTGTGCACAGGTAGGGGCCACAATACAGGCAGGGGTGGCCAATGGCTGCCAGGGTTATGGTACATTTGTCGTTAGTCAGAAGCAGCCGTGCATATACTGACCGTGGGCGCTATTTCTTTCAGAACCAGCTGTTATATAGAGGGACACGGGCAAAGCAGCCAGATGTTACATTGGTTCCTATTGGCTGGTCTCCAACCTCAGCCTCTCACCCAATCAGCTGCCGGACCTTGGGGGTCAGTACAAGGCACGGATGTGGCAGCTGTAAGCAGAGATGTCTGGGCCCCGGTAAGTGGGCTGCCTCGTGGGAAATATGGTTACATTGTTGCTGGGGGGTTCTGATCCGATTCCATCGTGCGTTACAGCTTGGCCTGTCCCTTGGGATATGGAAACTCGGTGTCCTCCTCTCTTGGGAATAAACCACGGCTCATTTATCAACACTGGGCAAATTAGCACAACCAATCAGATGCTTTAGATTTATTTATACTTGATAATCAGATTGATGCATTCATTGTTTTACCTGCAGCTGTCTGGAAAAAAAAGCCAATCACTGATTGGTTACTATGGGTTACTGCCCGTGGGCAGATTTGCCCAGTGTTGATAAATGACCATGTCCGCTCAGCAGTTCTGCTTGGGGGGGGGCATATAGGCCACAGAGTGGGGAAACAAGACCACCCTAATGAACAAGGGCTCTCATTAGACTGTTAGACATTCCCATTGTATGGGGGGGGCTTATTGCATCCAACCCCTACCCTCTCCTTCAGCCAATGGTAATGAGGCTTCCCAGGGCCCTATAGGGACCAACCACAACACACACAACATGTTCCAAATTCTCTTTGTTGCCTCCCAGATATCACTGGCCTCTCCACTGGCGCCTCCTGAACCCACCAAGCTCCGCCCATTCCCCTGCTGATCCCGCGGGGCTGCGTTACGGCTCAGAACTTCCTGCACCAATCGACACGGAGTATCCAGGCAATGGATCCGCCCCATTCCGGAACCTTCCTGCCGGAATTCTGTGACTGCTAATAAATACAGTCGGGACCAGATAGGGGGCGCTGTGCATGACTGGATGACTCCTCCTACAGATATTTATTCATTTATATAAATATATTTCTATGAAATGTCTATAAATATTGTAAATAAGAATCTCTAGACCAATGGCTGACAATCTCCGCTACCTACAGAACTGCCTGGGAATAATATTTATATAAACGTATATCTGGCGATTGTCAGAGAAGATATTTTATTGGATATGGTGTCTGATGCTGATGGTTGAGACCCAGTGATTGGTGGGCAGCTCAGCCAGACAACTGCCCCACTAGTCATTGGTTTGTTCTGATTCAGCCACACGTTGGCCGCCATTGGTCCGTACCAGGAAATGACCAACCAATAGCCCGACACCATAGTCCGGCAGCAAAAGGCTTCAGTTTTAGCCCCAGAAAACAAACTGATTTATTTTCTAATTTGTAAATGTCTTTTCCCATAATAAAGGCCCCACAGGCTGGGGGGGGGGGGATTGTTGGGAAAATCTGTGGAAACAAAGGAAAATAAACACTTTGCTACCTCAGGGCTTTGTGTCTCCCTTGTCTGTGTCTCCTCCAGATCTACAGATTTGTGGGTGCTTGGGGGTTCCCAGTGTTCTGTATATGGGGGGGGGGTCACTCAGGCCCAAACTAGCAGAGGGGCTGCTGTAATTCAAGTAAATCTGAAATCTACCCCACCCAGGTACAGAGCTCTGATTCTCTGTACTTCCTGCTCCTGGGCTGCTCTCTTTCCCATGGTCAGGCAGGAACCTCCCCCTGGGTAAGTGAATCCAATCTCCCCCCAGTACTTACCCAGGTACAGAGCTCTGATTCTCTGTACTTCCTGCTCCTGGGCTGCTCTCTTTCCCATGGTCAGACAGGAACCTCCCCCTGGGTAAGTGAATCCAATCTCCCCCCAGTACTTACCCAGGTACAGAGCTCTGATTCTCTGTACTTCCTGCTCCTGGGCTGCTCTCTTTCCCATGGTCAGGCAGGAACCCCCCCCTGGGTAAGTGAATCCAATCTCCCCCCCAGTACTTACCCAGGTACAGAGCTCTGATTCTCTGTACTTCCTGCTCCTGGGCTGCTCTCTTTCCCATGGTCAGACAGGAACCCCCCCTGGGTAAGTGAATCCAATCTCCCCCCAGTACTTACCCAGGTACAGAGCTCTGATTCTCTGTACTTCCTGCTCCTGGGCTGCTCTCTTTCCCATGGTCAGGCAGGAACCCCCCCTGGGTAAGTGAATCCAATCTCCCCCCAGTACTTACCCAGGTACAGAGCTCTGATTCTCTGTACTTCCTGCTCCTGGGCTGCTCTCTTTCCCATGGTCAGACAGGAACCTCCCCCTGGGTAAGTGAATCCACTCTCCCCCCAGTACTTACCCAGGTACAGAGCTCTGATTCTCTGTACTTCCTGCTACTGGGCTGCTCTCTTTCCCATGGTCAGGCAGGAACCTCCCCCTGGGTAAGTGAATCCACTCTCCCCCCAGTACTTACCCAGGTACAGAGCTCTGATTCTCTGTACTTCCTGCTCCTGGGCTGCTCTCTTTCCCATGGTCAGGGAGGAACCTCCCCCTGGGTAAGTGAATCCAATCTCCCCCCAGTACTTACCCAGGTACAGAGCTCTGATTCTCTGTACTTCCTGCTCCTGGGCTGCTCTCTTTCCCATGGTCAGGGAGGAACCTCACCCTGGGTAAGTGAATCCAATCTCCCCCCAGTACTTACCCAGGTGCAGAGCTCTGATTCTCTGTACTTCCTGCTCCTGGGCTGCTCTCTTTCCCATGGTCAGGCAGGAACCTCCCCCTGTGTAAGTGAATCCAATCTCACCCCAGTACTTACCCAGGTACAGAGCTCTGATTCTCTGTACTTCCTGCTCCTGGGCTGCTCTCTTTCCCATGGTCTGTAAGGAACCTCCCCCTATGAGTCTTGGGCTGCTCTCTCTCCCATTGTCAGGCAGAGAAGAACTAACAGTTCACCCTCTGTATAACGATGGACTCTATTTATATTTTATATATATAATCAGAAAGCTATCTTGTTCGAACTCCGCCCAGTGCTTCTGTGCCCAATGGCTGATCCTTTACGTAGATAATGGAGTTAGAAGGCTGGATTAGGGGGCGGGGCTTGGAGCTGCACATCAAAGGACGTCTCTAAGAGAAGCTCCCATACCTGGTCCCAAAGTCTTGGGACAAACCTTGGGAACAGAGAGGCCTCCCGTGGGAGACTTGAGAAATACACGCACGTGGCCCACCAGATTCAAAATGGCGCCTATGGTCAGTCTCCAGGTCCCTCCCCAAGGCCTGATGCACCCCCTGCCCCTAAGTGTCCCTGTTGGACCTACACTCGGAGATTAGGGCATCAAAGCCTCCTGCCCCAGGTGGGTCTGCTCCAGGACTCGCAAACAGTCAGCTCTGTAAGATATCTGCAAGCCACTGCCACTGAGTCCAACATGTCCCCAAAGCCACGAGCACCTCTAGGTCTGGTGAAAAGTAGGCATAGAAATAACATGGGCAACCCGGAGAGATCGACCTTCATCGAGACCAAATATGGCCGACCAACCAATTCGGCAGAAACTCCTCCTCCTCTGCATTCTGCCTATAGAATCCAACCGTTCCCCCCGGTGCCCTGCCTCCTCCCCTGAGCTTCCCAGTGTATCGGGCGCAGGAAGGGGCACTGGGTAGGAGTTACTGGGAAGAGAGGGGGACATGGTGCTGCCAGATTCCTACATTCTATATCTGCCCCTGTAGTTGTGCCAAATGTGATACCCCTGGTACAAGGGGCCCTTTACCCGTTAACCCCACCGCACCATCACTTCATACGCTCTTCTACCCTCCTTCCCTAATGCCATCACCCCCCAAACCAACCAAGGGGGCGTCTCTAGAGCTCACAGCTATGGGCATTGGCACTGTCACCCCTCGACTCCACAAAGCTCTTGGGCAGGTGGTGCCCCCCGAGTCACTCGTTACTATGCAGGGTCTTAACGGTTACAGATGTTTTTGGGAAATATAAAATTCTCACCTCGGAACAAAGGGCAAAATGTGCTCCCCCAGCTTCTATAAGACTCAAACCCAATGGCGTAAGTCCTGTACACGGGGCGGACATCTTGTGGTTGTATTCTCAGAAGTAGGGGTGCACCAAATCCTGGGGCCATTATAAGCCTCGCCCAACCAAATGGCAACTCCTACCTGCACACACTGGCTCTTTCCACTTGTGTCACCAATTCCTGCCTGGTGTGAGGGTTTGGAACCAAGGGATTCGGCCAGATACCAAAGAGAAGGTTTCAGTGCAACCCTACTCAGGAGGGAACCATCCATGTACAAAGTGATATATACTGTATTTACTGCCACAAGGTGTTGCCACAATGCAGAGAAAGATCTCAGAACCTTAAGAGACCCCCAGTGGAGAGCCACCCTTAGGGCCCCGACCCAGGTCTCCATCACCCCCAGGCACAGATCCCCCCAACTGTAGTTCTACTCCCATAGAATGATCCCAGGGCTTTCACCCCGTGTATCCCACACAAACACAACGTTGGCACTTTGCTCCACACCCGTTGGTCCTGCCCCACAATTCAACCCTACTGGGAGGCTTCCCTGGCTCTTGTATCTGAGATACTGGGACCGTATTCATGCCAAACCCCAAGTTATACCTACACTGGTCTAACAGTTACCCCCAAAGTCCCTCTTAGTAAAGCCCTGTTCCAGTTGCACAGACTTCTACGCTCAACTGGTCATTTGAGGAGCCCCCTCTACCACTCAATGGCTTGTTGCTATGCCCAACATGCGTAGGGGCCATCTCCAAAGGTTCCAACTCACCTGAGGACCCTGGGTAAAGACATAACCCCTCCCAGCTACCACTGAGAGTGTGTCTAGAACCTTACAATCAGTGGGGAACCAAGTTGTTAGGAACCCCCAGGTCGCTTAATTGCTACCCCCATAACATTCTGTTCTGTACATACTCCTGGCAAGGGTGGCACGGGATGCTTGGCACACCAGAACAAAATGGCAGTAGGCCTGAGAGGAGCACCAACCTCAGTTAGGAAGGGCCTTGAAGCATTTGGGGGGTCCCTAACAACTAAGGCTGCCCTCAGTCTAATCCCTAGTGTAGGGCTCCCCCAGTGTTCAAGTGCAATGAGGAAATAAAGGGAAAATAAAACCACCATATTTAAATGAATGAAACACCGGTGAATCTTTTCCCAGCATCCCCCGGGCTCACTGTGTAATGCACCCCCTATTCTCTATCCTTTTTACATTTTGAAGTGATGGATTCTGGGACTTGAACTCCCCCTAACTTGCCCACTATGGGAATTCAGGTCCCATAATTGGTGAATTTATTGGTGGTTTCCAAAACTTTTTCCAAAACTTTTTCCAAAGAAAAGAGCCATGATTGGCCGCACATTGGCTCTGCCCTCGGTGCCCCTGTGGCTAATAAAGGGGCATTTTATAAGACTACCTGGGGTGAGTGACCAGTGGGGCGGCCCAGTTTGTACCTTACAGGATTGGCCCATGTAGCTCAAGGTGCCTTTCCAATCATTTGGCCCCAAGGCAGACCAGCAGGTCACACAAGGGCCCATGAAAATCCATTAGTACAGTGCTCGGCCAATAGGATCGTCCATCTCATTTGATGATGAACAGGCGCTGATTGGATATTGGTTGATGAGGGAATTGGTTTGGGCCCAAACACGGTAATAATGAACCTATCTATGAGCTTCTCAACCCAACATGGAACTGTTTCTTCTCCTGAAGGGCTTATTTACCCTTAGACTGACTACGGGTTCAACATTTCTCCAGTGGAACCGACCCACTGATGATTTGGCTCTGTCCACCGGATTATTGGCCATGTGGAACAGGGAGCAGCTTATTGTGTGCCCAGAACATTCCTTCTCTGTATATTTGTATTTATACATATGGGTAGGGGGTGCCATAGTGTTTCCCTTAGACAGTACAGTATGGGGGTACAGCTTATTGTGTGCCCAGAACATTCCTTCTCTGTATATTTGTATTTATACATATGGGTAGGGGGTACCATAGTGTTTCCCTTAGACAGTACAGTATGGGGGTACAGCTTATTGTGTGCCCAGAACATTCCTTCTCTGTATATTTGTATTTATACATATGGGTAGGAGGTGCCATAGTGTTTCCCTTAGACAGTACAGTATGGGGGTACAGCTTATTGTGTGCCCAGAACATTCCTTCTCTGTATATTTGTATTTATACATATGGGTAGGGGGTGCCATAGTGTTTCCCTTAGACAGTACAGTATTGGGGTACAGCTTATTGTGTGCCCAGAACATTCCTTCTCTGTATATATATGTATTTGTAGGACACCAGGGTGCCGCTATATAGTTTATGTAGCTTGCCTAACCTGAAGCATTCTATAGAGCGCCTCTGGTGGCCATAATTAGATACTGCAATGTAAAGAGTAGGCCTTGGCTGTGCAACAGCGGATTTTGGCGGATGGTTCTGTGCATACAATAAACCTTCCCTGTATGGGGCAGAACTGTGCAGGAAGTTACACTGAACACTGGACCCAACGTACTGAAACAGGTTTATTCACAGAACGACTTCAGAAATCCAACCAATTGCGTTCATTGGTTCCTCTGAGTTCATTGGTACTTGGACCAGCTCCGCATACTGTTCCTGCCAAGTGATATCCGCGCTATAGAACAAGCTGTTCTGATACCGACAGGGTCGGCCCATGTTGCACAAGCGCTGGTGCCGGACGGAGGCGGAGTGGGTGCTAAAGCTGCGCTCACACCCGTTGCACGCATAGGGTTTCTCCCCTGTGTGAGTCCTCGTGTGTTTCACCAGATCCGACCTCTGGACAAAGCCTTTGCCACACTCCTTGCACGGATACGGCCTCTCCCCCGTGTGGGTTCTCGAGTGCTTGACCACGGACGAGCGGTCGATGAATTTCTTGCCGCACGTGGTGCATCTGTACGGCTTCTCTCCTGTGTGGATCCGCTGGTGTTTGGCCAGGTCCGAGTTCTGGATGAAGCTCTTCCCACAGGTGGGACAGGCGTAGGGCCTCTCCCCGGTGTGTATCCGCACGTGTTTCACCAGGGCAGAACTCTGACTGAAGCCCTTGCCGCACTCCTTGCACGTGTAGGGTTGTTCCCCCGTGTGCGACCGCCAGTGTTTCAGGAAGACGGACCTGTGAGTGAAGGACTTCCCGCACTCCGAGCACATGTATGGCGGGGTTAGCTTGGCCTTTATCGCAGGAGGGCAGCAGCTCTGGAGAAGACTAAGGGGGCCGTACATTACACGTGGATCTTCTTCTTTAACAACATGGAGCTGCGGAACCAGACTCTTCGGATCATCTTCAGACTCTCCCCAGTACGTAACCTGGTGCTGTTCCGCGGCAGAATCCGGAACTGGGCTCTTGTTATTGTGAACTCTCTGGTGCCTGGAAAGGGCCGACTTTTCCACAAAGCTCCTCTCGCACAGCCCGCACTTGTACGGCCTCTCCCCGGTGTGGGTGCGATAATGCTTGACGAGGTCCGACTTCTGGATGAAGCTTCGGGCGCACTGGGTGCACTTGTACGGCCGCTCCCCCGTGTGGATCCGAATGTGCTTGATAAGTACCGACCTGTGGGCAAAACATTTGCCGCAGTCGTTGCATTTAAACAACCTCTCCCTGGCGGCCTCGGGCGAAACGTAATTAGTGTTCTCGGCCGTATCACCATAAACCATATTATCCGGCGGGTCAGGCTGAGTCTTCGATACAAGGCCCGGTCCGGAGCCAAGAACAACAGGAGGGTTCTGTTCACTGTGGCATTTCAAGTGTTTGAGGAGGTTGCAGCTTTGGCTGAAGCTTTTGCCGCACACGTTGCACGGATACGGTTTGATTCTGCTGTGAATCCTTTGGTGCTTAATAAGGGAGGAGCCTTCGGTGAAGCGTTTGCCACAGTCAGGGCAGTGGTACGGTTTCTCCCCGGTGTGGATCCTTTGGTGCTTGACCAGATCCGAGTTCTGAATAAAACACTTCTGGCACTGCTCGCACTTATATGGTTTCTCCCCGGTGTGAGTTCGCATGTGTTTGGTCAGGGCGGATCTCTGCACGAAGCCTTTGTTGCATTCGGCACAAGTGTAGGGCCTCTCGCCTGTGTGGGTCCTCTGGTGCTTCACCAGGTCCGAATTCTGGATGAAACCCTTGTTGCACTCGGAACAGTGGTACGGCCGTTCCCCCGTGTGGGTTCGCAGGTGTTTAACCAAGTCGGACGTCTGGAAGAAACTCTTGTCGCACTCGTTGCACGGATATCGTTTCTCTGCCTTGTGAGTTCTCTGGTGTTTGACCAGGGCGGGTCTCTGGCAGAAGACCTTGTCACACTCCGGACACGGATAGGAAACCAGCCGACTCCTCAGCCCTTCGCTCCCAGTCTCCTGTTTTATGAGGATTTCATGGAACGCCGTGGCGGCCGGTGGGGTGTCTCCATTGTGGACCATGGTGTGTTTAACAAGGTCTGAGCTTTGGGTGAAGGTTTTTTCACACTGTGTGCACGGATATGGTTTCTCCCCTGAGTGGGTACGCCGGTGCTTCACCAGCGACGACCCTTCGGTAAAGCACTTGTTACATTCGGTACAGTGATATGGTTTCTCCCCCGTGTGGATTCTCTGGTGCTTCACCAAGTCGGAGTTCTGGATGAAACTCTTGCCGCACTGGGCGCAGGCGTATGGTTTCTCTCCCGTGTGGCTCCTCATGTGCTTGGTGAGCGCAGATTTCTGGATGAAGCCTTTCTCGCAGACACTGCACTTGTGCGGCCGCTCCCCGGTGTGGGTCCTGTGGTGTTTAATGAGAGCCGATCTTTCGGTGAAGCTTTTGTCGCACGTGTGACACGGGAACGGCTTCTCCCCAGTGTGAATTCTCCAGTGTTTGTGCAGGTCGGATTTCTGGGAGAAGCTTTTCTTACACACGAGGCATTTGAACGGTTTCTCTCCGGTGTGGACGCGGAGGTGCTTCACCAAATCAGACTTCTGTACGAAGCCTTTTTTGCACTCCATGCACTGGAACTTCTCTCCACTGTGCAGCTTTGAGTGCTTCATAAAGGTCGACCAGTGGCTAAAAGTCCGGTCGCATTCAGAACACTGGTAAGGGGAAGTCACGGCTGGGGCACGAGGATCGGAGAGCGACGACCTTGTGTGCACCTTCTGATGCTTCACCAAGTCAGAGTTCTGGATGAAACTTCGGAGACACGTGGTGCATTTATAAGGCCGCTCGCCGGTGTGGATCCTCTGGTGCAAGATGAGGTTTGAGCGTTGAGTGAAGGCTTTCTCGCAGGTGCTGCACTTGTATGGTTTCTCCCCAGTGTGAGTCCTTTGATGCTTAGCCAGAGCGGATTTCTCTGTGAATTTTTTGTCGCAGTGGGTGCATTTGAAGGGTTTCTCCCCTGTGTGAGTTCTTAAGTGTTTGACGAGGTCAGATTTCTGGATGAAGCCTTTGTGGCAGTCGGCACACTGATACGGCCTCTCCCCGGTGTGGGTGCGCAAGTGCTTCACCAAGTCGGAGTTCTGAACGAAGCCTTTGTTGCAGTAGGAGCACAGATAGGGTTTCTCCCCGCAGTGCGCCTGCTGGTGGTTGAGCAAAGATGTCCACTGCTTGAATGTCTTCCTGCATTTGGCACAGGAGAACGGACTCTCTGCAGCTGTTATCACCTCATTCTGGGAGCTTAATGGGCCAGTTCCGACTACCGAGTCTGGATCTGGAACGTTTTGGGACTCTGTATGTTTTCTCATATGCGCGGCGAGATCAGAATTTTGGGCGAAACTTCTGCTGCACTCGGAGCACCTAAAGGGTCTTTGGGCATTGTGCGTCCTCTTGTGCTTCATCAAAGCCGAGCTCTCGGCAAACCTTTTGCCGCACAGAGGGCATTCGTACGGTTTCTCCCCGGTGTGCGTCCTTACGTGTTTCACCAGGTCCGAGTTCTGGATGAAGCTCTTGGCACACACCGAGCAGTGATACGGCCTCTCCCCTGTGTGCGTCCGGCGGTGCTTGGTTAGCGCCGATCTCTGATTAAAGCTTTTCAGACAGTCCGGGCACCTGTAAGGTCTCTCGCCCGTATGCGTCCTCTGGTGGTTGACGAGGGCCGAGCGCTCGGTGAAATTCTTCTGGCACTCTGCGCACTGATACGGCCTCTCTCCGGTGTGGGTCCTATGGTGCTTAATGAGATCCGACTTCTGCACGAAGCCCTTTTTGCAGTGGGGACACTGATGCGCCTTCTGCAGTCTGTGCATCCTTTGGTGCCGGGCCGCGGCTGCATAGCAGCTAAACAGCTTGCCGCAATGGCTGCAGATGTGGCTCTTCTTGGCCGAGTTGCTTCCCTCCACCACAGGCTCCTCCACCGGCTCCGACTTTACTGCGGCCAAAGTACCGAGGTACAGCACCTCCTTATAGTCCTCTGCTGCCCAATCAGAATCCTTGGGCGTTTCACCTGCAGAGACATTGAAGCTGGTTAAACTCTACAGGGGGGGGGGCCCTATCTGTGCCAAGAACCCAAGCAATGGGGGCCCCCCAACACCAATCAAAGGAAGTCAGTCCTTTCCGACAAAAAAATGCAACAGTCACCAGTCTTGCTTTACAGCAGGGATTCTATGGAGTAAAGCTGGGGACTGGTGGGCCCCATTCGTGGACCAATAAGCTGCCACATTGGCCCATGTGTAAATATATAATTATCTATAAAATGTAGAGGGTAGAACAGTATTGTGGCCCCTAAGCAATACCCCATGGGGGGGGGGATAGGAAGGGGCACTCGTTGCCTCGTTGACTCACCGTCCTTCTCCTTGCGTTCGGGACGGGCATCGCTCCTCGACCACAGATCTTCTCCCGCCTCGATCTTTGATACAATTTCTGGCTTTCCGATTGGATAACCTGCGAGGGACGATCACAGTTATATACAGGATGAATGGGAATCCCGGAGACAGCGCAATACATAGAAATAATTAGCTTTGTTTATTGACTCCTCCCACTGTTCGGAGGAGCCAATAAACAAAATGTCAGGGGCACTGCACGTGCTCAGTGGGCTCAGGGCTGCTGAAGTTTAGGGCTTGTGGGAAAGTGAAGTCACATCAGTCCTAGAAGCGCTACTAGAGGTCCGACTGTGTATAATGGAGACAGCAGCCGCTGAAGACTTAATTAACGACATGTAATTAGTGACTGGCCAATGGATTGCAGCGCTGCACTCACCCAGGGAAAGCACGCATTCGTAGTTCTCCGCCATGACGCTCTTGTACATGTCCCTCTGGGAGGGGCTCAGGCTTTCCCACTCGCTCCACGAGAAATAAACCGCAACGTCATCGAACGTCGGCGCCACCTGAGCAGGAACAGGAGGGAGGTGAGAGCGGCCATACTGCTAATGGGGGGGGGGGGGGTGGGCACTGTGTATCCCTACTCTCTGACAGGAGCCCCAGGAGCCCCGGCACTGTGTATCCCTACTCTCTGACAGGAGCCCCGGCACTGTGTATCCCTACTCTCTGACAGGAGCCCCGGCACTGTGTATCCCTACTCTCCGACAGGAGCCCCGGCACTGTGTATCCCTACTCTCCGACAGGAGCCCCGGCACTGTATATCCCTACTCTCCGACAGGAGCCCCGGCACTGTATATCCCTACTCTCCGACAGGAGCCCCGGCACTGTGTATCCCTACTCTCCGACAGGAGCCCCGGCACTGTGTATCCCTACTCTCCGACAGGAGCCCCGGCACTGTGTATCCCTACTCTCCGACAGGAGCCCCGGCACTGTATATCCCTACTCTCCGACAGGAGCCCCGGCACTGTGTATCCCTACTTTCTAACAGGAGCCCCAGCACTGTGTATCCCTACTCTCTAACAGGAGCCCCGGCACTGTGTATCCCTACTCTCTGACAGGAGCCCCGGCACTGTGTATCCCTACTCTCTGACAGGAGCCCCGGCACTGTGTATCCCTACTCTCTGACAGGAGCCCCGGCACTGTGTATCCCTACTCTCTGACAGGAGCCCCGGCACTGTGTATCCCTACTCTCTAACAGGAGCCCCGGCACTGTGTATCCCTACTCTCTAACAGGAGCCCCGGCACTGTGTATCCCTACTCTCTGACAGGAGCCCCGGCACTGTGTATCCCTACTCTCTGACAGGAGCCCCGGCACTGTGTATCCCTACTCTCTAACAGGAGCCCCGGCACTGTGTATCCCTACTCTCTGACAGGAGCCCCGGCACTGTGTATCCCTACTCTCTGACAGGAGCCCCGGCACTGTGTATCCCTACTCTCTGACAGGAGCCCCGGCACTGTGTATCCCTACTCTCCGACAGGAGCCCCGGCACTGTGTATCCCTACTCTCCGACAGGAGCCCCGGCACTGTGTATCCCTACTCTCTAACAGGAGCCCCAGCACTGTGTATCCCTACTCTCCGACAGGAGCCCCGGCACTGTGTATCCCTACTCTCTGACAGGAGCCCCGGCACTGTGTATCCCTACTCTCTAACAGGAGCCCCAGCACTGTGTATCCCTACTCTCCGACAGGAGCCCCGGCACTGTGTATCCCTACTCTCTGACAGGAGCCCCGGCACTGTGTATCCCTACTCTCTGACAGGAGCCCCGGCACTGTGTATCCCTACTCTCCGACAGGAGCCCCGGCACTGTGTATCCCTACTCTCTGACAGGAGCCCCGGCACTGTGTATCCCTACTCTCTAACAGGAGCCCCAGCACTGTGTATCCCTACTCTCCGACAGGAGCCCCGGCACTGTGTATCCCTACTCTCTGACAGGAGCCCCGGCACTGTGTATCCCTACTCTCCGACAGGAGCCCCAGCACTGTGTATCCCTACTCTCTAACAGGAGCCCCGGCACTGTGTATCCCTACTCTCCGACAGGAGCCCCGGCACTGTGTATCCCTACTCTCCGACAAGAGCCCCGGCACTGTGTATCCCTACTCTCCGACAGGAGCCCCGGCACTGTGTATCCCTACTCTCTGACAGGAGCCCCAGCACTGTGTATCCCTACTCTCCGACAGGAGCCCCGGCACTGTGTATCCCTACTCTCTAACAGGAGCCCCGGCACTGTGTATCCCTACTCTCCGACAGGAGCCCCGGCACTGTGTATCCCTACTCTCCGACAGGAGCCCCGGCACTGTGTATCCCTACTCTCCGACAGGAGCCCCGGCACTGTGTATCCCTACTCTCCGACAGGAGCCCCAGCACTGTGTATCCCTACTCTCCGACAGGAGCCCCGGCACTGTGTATCCCTACTTTCTAACAGGAGCCCCAGCACTGTGTATCCCTACTCTCCGACAGGAGCCCCGGCACTGTGTATCCCTACTCTCCGACAGGAGCCCCGGCACTGTGTATCCCTACTCTCCGACAGGAGCCCCGGCACTGTGTATCCCTACTCTCCGACAGGAGCCCCGGCACTGTGTATCCCTACTCTCCGACAGGAGCCCCGGCACTGTGTATCCCTACTCTCTGACAGGAGCCCCGGCACTGTGTATCCCTACTCTCTGACAGGAGCCCCGGCACTGTGTATCCCTACTCTCTGACAGGAGCCCCGGCACTGTGTATCCCTACTCTCTGACAGGAGCCCCGGCACTGTGTATCCCTACTCTCTGACAGGAGCCCCGGCACTGTGTATCCCTACTCTCTGACAGGAGCCCCGGCACTGTGTATCCCTACTCTCCGTCAGGAGCCCCGGCACTGTGTATCCCTACTCTCTGAAAGGAGCCCCAGCACTGTGTATCCCTACTCTCCGACAGGAGCCCCAGCACTGTGTATCCCTACTCTCTAACAGGAGCCCCGGCACTGTGTATCCCTACTCTCCGACAGGAGCCCCGGCACTGTGTATCCCTACTCTCCGACAAGAGCCCCGGCACTGTGTATCCCTACTCTCCGACAGGAGCCCCGGCACTGTGTATCCCTACTCTCTGACAGGAGCCCCAGCACTGTGTATCCCTATTCTCCGACAGGAGCCCCGGCACTGTGTATCCCTCCTCTCTAACAGGAGCCCCGGCACTGTGTATCCCTACTCTCTAACAGGAGCCCCGGCACTGTGTATCCCTACTCTCCGACAGGAGCCCCGGCACTGTGTATCCCTACTCTCCGACAGGAGCCCCGGCACTGTGTATCCCTACTCTCCGACAGGAGCCCCAGCACTGTGTATCCCTACTCTCCGACAGGAGCCCCGGCACTGTGTATCCCTACTTTCTAACAGGAGCCCCAGCACTGTGTATCCCTACTCTCCGACAGGAGCCCCGGCACTGTGTATCCCTACTCTCCGACAGGAGCCCCGGCACTGTGTATCCCTACTCTCCGACAGGAGCCCCGGCACTGTGTATCCCTACTCTCTGACAGGAGCCCCGGCACTGTGTATCCCTACTCTCTAACAGGAGCCCCAGCACTGTGTATCCCTACTCTCCGACAGGAGCCCCGGCACTGTGTATCCCTACTCTCCGACAGGAGCCCCGGCACTGTGTATCCCTTCTCTCTAACAGGAGCCCCGGCACTGTGTATCCCTTCTCTCTAACAGGAGCCCCGGCACTGTGTATCCCTACTCTCTGACAGGAGCCCCGGCACTGTGTATCCCTACTCTCCGACAGGAGCCCCGGCACTGTGTATCCCTACTCTCCGACAGGAGCCCCGGCACTGTATATCCCTACTCTCCGACAGGAGCCCCGGCACTGTGTATCCCTACTTTCTAACAGGAGCCCCAGCACTGTGTATCCCTACTCTCTAACAGGAGCCCCGGCACTGTGTATCCCTACTCTCCGACAGGAGCCCCAGCACTGTGTATCCCTACTCTCCGACAGGAGCCCCGGCACTGTGTATCCCTACTTTCTAACAGGAGCCCCAGCACTGTGTATCCCTACTCTCCGACAGGAGCCCCGGCACTGTGTATCCCTACTCTCCGACAGGAGCCCCGGCACTGTGTATCCCTACTCTCCGACAGGAGCCCCGGCACTGTGTATCCCTACTCTCCGACAGGAGCCCCGGCACTGTATATCCCTACTCTCCGACAGGAGCCCCGGCACTGTGTATCCCTACTTTCTAACAGGAGCCCCAGCACTGTGTATCCCTACTCTCTAACAGGAGCCCCGGCACTGTGTATCCCTACTCTCTGACAGGAGCCCCGGCACTGTGTATCCCTACTCTCTGACAGGAGCCCCGGCACTGTGTATCCCTACTCTCTGACAGGAGCCCCGGCACTGTGTATCCCTACTCTCCGACAGGAGCCCCGGCACTGTGTATCCCTACTCTCTAACAGGAGCCCCGGCACTGTGTATCCCTACTCTCTAACAGGAGCCCCGGCACTGTGTATCCCTACTCTCTGACAGGAGCCCCGGCACTGTGTATCCCTACTCTCTGACAGGAGCCCCGGCACTGTGTATCCCTACTCTCTGACAGGAGCCCCGGCACTGTGTATCCCTACTCTCTGACAGGAGCCCCGGCACTGTGTATCCCTACTCTCCGACAGGAGCCCCGGCACTGTGTATCCCTACTCTCCGACAAGAGCCCCGGCACTGTGTATCCCTACTCTCCGACAGGAGCCCCGGCACTGTGTATCCCTACTCTCTGACAGGAGCCCCAGCACTGTGTATCCCTATTCTCCGACAGGAGCCCCGGCACTGTGTATCCCTACTCTCTAACAGGAGCCCCGGCACTGTGTATCCCTACTCTCTAACAGGAGCCCCGGCACTGTGTATCCCTACTCTCCGACAGGAGCCCCGGCACTGTGTATCCCTACTCTCCGACAGGAGCCCCGGCACTGTGTATCCCTACTCTCCGACAGGAGCCCCAGCACTGTGTATCCCTACTCTCCGACAGGAGCCCCGGCACTGTGTATCCCTACTTTCTAACAGGAGCCCCAGCACTGTGTATCCCTACTCTCCGACAGGAGCCCCGGCACTGTGTATCCCTACTCTCCGACAGGAGCCCCGGCACTGTGTATCCCTACTCTCCGACAGGAGCCCCGGCACTGTGTATCCCTACTCTCCGACAGGAGCCCCGGCACTGTGTATCCCTACTCTCCGACAGGAGCCCCGGCACTGTATATCCCTACTCTCCGACAGGAGCCCCGGCACTGTGTATCCCTACTTTCTAACAGGAGCCCCAGCACTGTGTATCCCTACTCTCTAACAGGAGCCCCGGCACTGTGTATCCCTACTCTCCGACAGGAGCCCCAGCACTGTGTATCCCTACTCTCCGACAGGAGCCCCGGCACTGTGTATCCCTACTTTCTAACAGGAGCCCCAGCACTGTGTATCCCTACTCTCCGACAGGAGCCCCGGCACTGTGTATCCCTACTCTCCGACAGGAGCCCCGGCACTGTGTATCCCTACTCTCCGACAGGAGCCCCGGCACTGTGTATCCCTACTCTCCGACAGGAGCCCCGGCACTGTATATCCCTACTCTCCGACAGGAGCCCCGGCACTGTGTATCCCTACTCTCCGACAGGAGCCCCAGCACTGTGTATCCCTACTCTCCGACAGGAGCCCCGGCACTGTGTATCCCTACTCTCCGACAGGAGCCCCAGCACTGTGTATCCCTACTCTCCGACAGGAGCCCCAGCACTGTGTATCCCTACTCTCTAACAGGAGCCCCGGCACTGTGTATCCCTACTCTCTGACAGGAAGCCCCCGGCACTGTGTATCCCTACTCTCTGACAGGAGCCCCGGCACTGTGTATCCCTACTCTCTGACAGGAGCCCCGGCACTGTGTATCCCTACTCTCTGACAGGAGCCCCGGCACTGTGTATCCCTACTCTCTGACAGGAGCCCCGGCACTGTGTATCCCTACTCTCTAACAGGAGCCCCGGCACTGTGTATCCCTACTCTCTAACAGGAGCCCCGGCACTGTGTATCCCTACTCTCTGACAGGAGCCCCGGCACTGTGTATCCCTACTCTCTGACAGGAGCCCCGGCACTGTGTATCCCTACTCTCTGACAGGAGCCCCGGCACTGTGTATCCCTACTCTCTGACAGGAGCCCCGGCACTGTGTATCCCTACTCTCTGACAGGAGCCCCGGCACGGTGTATCCCTACTCTCCGACAGGAGCCCCGCACTGTGTATCCCTACTCTCCGACAGGAGCCCCGGCACTGTGTATCCCTACTCTCCGACAGGAGCCCCGGCACTGTGTATCCCTACTCTCCGACAGGAGCCCCGGCACTGTGTATCCCTACTCTCCGACAGGAGCCCCGGCACTGTGTATCCCTACTCTCCGACAGGAGCCCCAGCACTGTGTATCCCTACTCTCCGACAGGAGCCCCAGCACTGTGTATCCCTACTCTCTAACAGGAGCCCCGGCACTGTGTATCCCTACTCTCCGACAGGAGCCCCGGCACGGTGTATCCCTACTCTCCGACAAGAGCCCCGGCACTGTGTATCCCTACTCTCCGACAGGAGCCCCGGCACTGTGTATCCCTACTCTCTAACAGGAGCCCCGGCACTGTGTATCCCTACTCTCCGACAGGAGCCCCGGCACTGTGTATCCCTACTCTCCGACAGGAGCCCCGGCACTGTGTATCCCTACTCTCCGACAGGAGCCCCGGCACTGTGTATCCCTACTCTCCGACAGGAGCCCCGGCACTGTGTATCCCTACTCTCCAACAGGAGCCCCGGCACTGTGTATCCCTACTCTCCGACAAGAGCCCCGGCACTGTGTATCCCTACTCTCCGACAGGAGCCCCGGCACTGTGTATCCCTACTCTCTAACAGGAGCCCCGGGCACTGTATATCCCTACTCTCTAACAGGAGCCCCGGCACTGTGTATCCCTACTCTCTGACAGGAGCCCCAGCACTGTGTATCCCTACTCTCTGACAGGAGCCCCGGCACTGTGTATCCCTACTCTCTGACAGGAGCCCCGGCACTGTGTATCCCTACTCTCTGACAGGAGCCCCGGCACTGTGTATCCCTACTCTCTGACAGGAGCCCCAGCACTGTGTATCCCTACTCTCTGACAGGAGCCCCGGCACTGTGTATCCCTACTCTCTGACAGGAGCCCGGCACTGTGTATCCCTACTCTCTGACAGGAGCCCCGGCACTGTGTATCCCTACTCTCTGACAGGAGCCCCCGGCACTGTGTATCCCTACTCTCTGACAGGAGCCCCGCACTGTGTATCCCTACTCTCTGAACAGGAGCCCCGGCACTGTGTATCCCTACTCTCTGACAGGAGCCCCGGCACTGTGTATCCCTACTCTCTGACAGGGCCCGCACTGTATATCCCTACTCTTGACAGGGCCCGGCACTGTGTATCCCTACTCTCTGACAGGAGCCCCAGCACTGTGTATCCCTACTCTCTGACAGGAGCCCCGGCACTGTGTATCCCTACTCTCTGACAGGAGCCCCGGCACTGTGTATCCCTACTCTCTAACAGGAGCCCCGGCACTGTGTATCCCTACTCTCTGACAGGAGCCCCAGCACTGTGTATCCCTACTCTCTGACAGGAGCCCCAGCACTGTGTATCCCTACTCTCTAACAGGAGCCCCGGCACTGTGTATCCCTACTCTCTGACAGGAGCCCCAGCACTGTGTATCCCTACTCTCTAACGGAGCCCCGGCACTGTGTATCCCTACTCTCTGACAGGAGCCCCGGCACTGTGTATCCCTACTCTCTAACAGGAGCCCCGGCACTGTGTATCCCTACTCTCTAACAGGAGCCCCGGCACTGTGTATCCCTACTCTCTAACAGGAGCCCCGGCACTGTGTATCCCTACTCTCTAACAGGAGCCCCGGCACTGTGTATCCCTACTCTCTAACAGGAGCCCCGGCACTGTGTATCCCTACTCTCTGACAGGAGCCCCGGCACTGTGTATCCCTACTCTCTGACAGGAGCCCCGGCACTGTGTATCCCTACTCTCTGACAGGAGCCCGGCACTGTGTATCCCTACTCTCTGACAGGAGCCCGGGCACTGTATATCCCTACTCTCTGACAGGAGCCCCGGCACTGTGTATCCCTACTCTCCGACAGGAGCCCCGGCACTGTGTATCCCTACTCTCTAACAGGAGCCCCGGCACTGTGTATCCCTACTCTCCGACAGGAGCCCGGGCACTGTGTATCCCTACTCTCCGACAGGAGCCCCGGCACTGTGTATCCCTACTCTCCGACAGGAGCCCCGGCACTGTGTATCCCTACTCTCTAACAGGAGCCCCGGCACTGTGTATCCCCTACTCTCCGACAGGAGCCCGGGCACTGTGTATCCCTACTCTCCGACAGGAGCCCCGGCACTGTGTATCCCTACTCTCCGACAGGAGCCCCGGCACTGTGTATCCCTACTCTCCGACAGGAGCCCCGGCACTGTGTATCCCTTCTCTCTAACAGGAGCCCCGGCACTGTGTATCCCTACTCTCTGACAGGAGCCCCGGCACTGTGTATCCCTACTCTCTGACAGGAGCCCGGGCACTGTGTATCCCTACTCTCCGACAGGAGCCCCGGCACTGTGTATCCCTACTCTCCGACAGGAGCCCCGGCACTGTGTATCCCTACTCTCCGACAGGAGCCCCGGCACTGTGTATCCCTTCTCTCTAACAGGAGCCCCGGCACTGTGTATCCCTACTCTCCGACAGGAGCCCCGGCACTGTGTATCCCTACTCTCCGACAGGAGCCCCGGCACTGTGTATCCCTACTCTCTAACAGGAGCCCCCAGCACTGTGTATCCCTACTCTCTAACAGGAGCCCCGGCACTGTGTATCCCTACTCTCCGACAGGAGCCCCGGCACTGTGTATCCCTACTCTCCGACAGGAGCCCCGGCACTGTGTATCCCTACTCTCCGACAGGAGCCCCGGCACTGTGTATCCCTACTCTCTGACAGGAGCCCCGGCACTGTGTATCCCTACTCTCTGACAGGAGCCCCGGCACTGTGTATCCCTACTCTCCGACAGGAGCCCCAGCACTGTGTATCCCTACTCTCTGACAGGAGCCCCAGCACTGTGTATCCCTACTCTCTGACAGGAGCCCCAGCACTGTGTATCCCTACTCTCCGACAGGAGCCCCAGCACTGTGTATCCCTACTCTCTAACAGGAGCCCCGGCACTGTGTATCCCTACTCTCTAACAGGAGCCCCGGCACTGTGTATCCCTACTCTCTAACAGGAGCCCCGGCACTGTGTATCCCTACTCTCTAACAGGAGCCCCGGCACTGTGTATCCCTACTCTCTGACAGGAGCCCGGGCACTGTGTATCCCTACTCTCCGACAGGAGCCCCGGCACTGTGTATCCCTACTCTCTGACAGGAGCCCCGGCACTGTGTATCCCTACTCTCCGACAGGAGCCCCGGCACTGTGTATCCCTTCTCTCTAACAGGAGCCCCGGCACTGTGTATCCCTACTCTCTGACAGGAGCCCCGGCACTGTGTATCCCTACTCTCTGACAGGAGCCCGGGCACTGTGTATCCCTACTCTCCGACAGGAGCCCCGGCACTGTGTATCCCTACTCTCTGACAGGAGCCCCGGCACTGTGTATCCCTACTCTCCGACAGGAGCCCCGGCACTGTGTATCCCTTCTCTCTAACAGGAGCCCCGGCACTGTGTATCCCTACTCTCTGACAGGAGCCCCAGCACTGGTGTATCCCTACTCTCCGACAGGAGCCCCGGCACTGTGTATCCCTACTCTCCGACAGGAGCCCGGCACTGTGTATCCCTACTCTCTAACAGGAGCCCCAGCACTGTGTATCCCTACTCTCTAACAGGAGCCCGGGCACTGTGTATCCCTACTCTCCGACAGGAGCCCCGGCACTGTGTATCCCTACTCTCCGACAGGAGCCCCGGCACTGTGTATCCCTACTCTCCGACAGGAGCCCCGGCACTGTGTATCCCTACTCTCTGACAGGAGCCCCAGCACTGTGTATCCCTACTCTCTGACAGGAGCCCCAGCACTGTGTATCCCTACTCTCTGACAGGAGCCCCAGCACTGTGTATCCCTACTCTCCGACAGGAGCCCCAGCACTGTGTATCCCTACTCTCTAACAGGAGCCCCGGCACTGTGTATCCCTACTCTCTAACAGGAGCCCCGGCACTGTGTATCCCTACTCTCTAACAGGAGCCCCGGCACTGTGTATCCCTACTCTCTGACAGGAGCCCCGGCACTGTGTATCCCTACTCTCTGACAGGAGGCCCCAGGCACTGTGTATCCCTACTCTCTGACAGGAGCCCCGGCACTGTGTATCCCTACTCTCTGACAGGAGCCCCGGCACTGTGTATCCCTACTCTCTAACAGGAGCCCCGGCACTGTGTATCCCTACTCTCCGACAGGAGCCCGGGCACTGTGTATCCCTACTCTCCGACAGGAGCCCCGGCACTGTGTATCCCTACTCTCCGACAGGAGCCCCGGCACTGTGTATCCCTACTCTCCGACAGGAGGCCCCGGCACTGTGTATCCCTTCTCTCTAACAGGAGCCCCGGCACTGTGTATCCCTACTCTCTGACAGGAGCCCCGGCACTGTGTATCCCTACTCTCTGACAGGAGCCCGGGCACTGTGTATCCCTACTCTCCGACAGGAGCCCCGGCACTGGTGTATCCCTACTCTCCGACAGGAGCCCGGCACTGTGTATCCCTACTCTCCGACAGGAGCCCCGGCACTGTGTATCCCTTCTCTCTGACAGGAGCCCCGGCACTGTGTATCCCTACTCTCCGACAGGAGCCCCGGCACTGTGTATCCCTACTCTCCGACAGGAGCCCCGGCACTGTGTATCCCTACTCTCTAACAGGAGCCCCAGCACTGTGTATCCCTACTCTCTAACAGGAGCCCCGGCACTGTGTATCCCTACTCTCCGACAGGAGCCCCGGCACTGTGTATCCCTACTCTCCGACAGGAGCCCCGGCACTGTGTATCCCTACTCTCCGACAGGAGCCCCGGCACTGTGTATCCCTACTCTCTGACAGGAGCCCCAGCACTGTGTATCCCTACTCTCCGACAGGAGCCCCGGCACTGTGTATCCCTACTCTCCGACAGGAGCCCCAGCACTGTGTATCCCTACTCTCCGACAGGAGCCCCAGCACTGTGTATCCCTACTCTCTGACAGGAGCCCCAGCACTGTGTATCCCTACTCTCCGACAGGAGCCCCAGCACTGTGTATCCCTACTCTCTAACAGGAGCCCCGGCACTGTGTATCCCTACTCTCTAACAGGAGCCCCGGCACTGTGTATCCCTACTCTCTAACAGGAGCCCCGGCACTGTGTATCCCTACTCTCTAACAGGAGCCCCGGCACTGTGTATCCCTACTCTCTGACAGGAGCCCGGGCACTGTGTATCCCTACTCTCCGACAGGAGCCCCGGCACTGTGTATCCCTACTCTCTGACAGGAGCCCCGGCACTGTGTATCCCTACTCTCCGACAGGAGCCCCGGCACTGTGTATCCCTTCTCTCTAACAGGAGCCCCGGCACTGTGTATCCCTACTCTCTGACAGGAGCCCCGGCACTGTGTATCCCTACTCTCTGACAGGAGCCCGGGCACTGTGTATCCCTACTCTCCGACAGGAGCCCCGGCACTGTGTATCCCTACTCTCTGACAGGAGCCCCGGCACTGTGTATCCCTACTCTCCGACAGGAGCCCCGGCACTGTGTATCCCTTCTCTCTAACAGGAGCCCCGGCACTGTGTATCCCTACTCTCTGACAGGAGCCCCAGCACTGTGTATCCCTACTCTCCGACAGGAGCCCCGGCACTGTGTATCCCTACTCTCCGACAGGAGCCCCGGCACTGTGTATCCCTACTCTCCGACAGGAGCCCCGGCACTGTGTATCCCTACTCTCTAACAGGAGCCCCAGCACTGTGTATCCCTACTCTCTGACAGGAGCCCCGGCACTGTGTATCCCTACTCTCTAACAGGAGCCCCGGCACTGTGTATCCCTACTCTCCGACAGGAGCCCCGGCACTGTGTATCCCTACTCTCTAACAGGAGCCCCGGCACTGTGTATCCCTACTCTCCGACAGGAGCCCCGGCACTGTGTATCCCTACTCTCTGACAGGAGCCCCAGCACTGTGTATCCCTACTCTCTGACAGGAGCCCCGGCACTGTGTATCCCTACTCTCCGACAGGAGCCCCAGCACTGTGTATCCCTACTCTCTGACAGGAGCCCCAGCACTGTGTATCCCTACTCTCTGACAGGAGCCCCAGCACTGTGTATCCCTACTCTCCGACAGGAGCCCCAGCACTGTGTATCCCTACTCTCTAACAGGAGCCCCGGCACTGTGTATCCCTACTCTCTAACAGGAGCCCCGGCACTGTGTATCCCTACTCTCTAACAGGAGCCCCGGCACTGTGTATCCCTACTCTCTGACAGGAGCCCGGGCACTGTGTATCCCTACTCTCCGACAGGAGCCCCGGCACTGTGTATCCCTACTCTCTGACAGGAGCCCCGGCACTGTGTATCCCTACTCTCCGACAGGAGCCCCGGCACTGTGTATCCCTTCTCTCTAACAGGAGCCCCGGCACTGTGTATCCCTACTCTCTGACAGGAGCCCCGGCACTGTGTATCCCTACTCTCTGACAGGAGCCCGGGCACTGTGTATCCCTACTCTCCGACAGGAGCCCCGGCACTGTGTATCCCTACTCTCTGACAGGAGCCCCGGCACTGTGTATCCCTACTCTCCGACAGGAGCCCCGGCACTGTGTATCCCTTCTCTCTAACAGGAGCCCCGGCACTGTGTATCCCTACTCTCTGACAGGAGCCCCAGCACTGTGTATCCCTACTCTCTGACAGGAGCCCCGGCACTGTGTATCCCTACTCTCTAACAGGAGCCCCGGCACTGTGTATCCCTACTCTCCGACAGGAGCCCCAGCACTGTGTATCCCTACTCTCTGACAGGAGCCCCGGCACTGTGTATCCCTACTCTCTAACAGGAGCCCGGGCACTGTATATCCCTACTCTCTGACAGGAGCCCCAGCACTGTGTATCCCTACTCTCTGACAGGAGCCCCGGCACTGTGTATCCCTACTCTCTGACAGGAGCCCCGGCACTGTGTATCCCTACTCTCCGACAGGAGCCCCGGCACTGTGTATCCCTACTCTCCGACAGGAGCCCCAGCACTGTGTATCCCTACTCTCCGACAGGAGCCCCGGCACTGTGTATCCCTACTCTCTGACAGGAGCCCCAGCACTGTGTATCCCTACTCTCTGACAGGAGCCCCAGCACTGTGTATCCCTACTCTCTAACAGGAGCCCCGGCACTGTGTATCCCTACTCTCTGACAGGAGCCCCAGCACTGTGTATCCCTACTCTCTAACAGGAGCCCCGGCACTGTGTATCCCTACTCTCTGACAGGAGCCCCGGCACTGTGTATCCTACTCTCCGACAGGAGCCCCGGCACTGTGTATCCCTACTCTCTGACAGGAGCCCCAGCACTGTGTATCCCTACTCTCTGACAGGAGCCCCAGCACTGTGTATCCCTACTCTCCGACAGGAGCCCCAGCACTGTGTATCCCTACTCTCTAACAGGAGCCCCGGCACTGTGTATCCCTACTCTCTAACAGGAGCCCCGGCACTGTGTATCCCTACTCTCTAACAGGAGCCCCGGCACTGTGTATCCCTACTCTCTGACAGGAGCCCCGGCACTGTGTATCCCTACTCTCTGACAGGAGCCCGGCACTGTGTATCCTACTCTCTGACAGGAGCCCCGGCACTGTGTATCCCTACTCTCTGACAGGAGCCCCGGCACTGTGTATCCCTACTCTCTGACAGGAGCCCGGGCACTGTATATCCCTACTCTCTGACAGGAGCCCCAGCACTGTGTATCCCTACTCTCTAACAGGAGCCCCGGCACTGTGTATCCCTACTCTCTGACAGGAGCCCCGGCACTGTGTATCCCTACTCTCTGACAGGAGCCCCGGCACTGTGTATCCCTACTCTCTGACAGGAGCCCCGGCACTGTGTATCCCTACTCTCTGACAGGAGCCCCGGCACTGTGTATCCCTACTCTCTGACAGGAGCCCGGGCACTGTGTATCCCTACTCTCCGACAGGAGCCCCGGCACTGTGTATCCCTACTCTCTGACAGGAGCCCCGGCACTGTGTATCCCTACTCTCCGACAGGAGCCCCGGCACTGTGTATCCCTTCTCTCTAACAGGAGCCCCGGCACTGTGTATCCCTACTCTCTGACAGGAGCCCCGGCACTGTGTATCCCTACTCTCCGACAGGAGCCCGGGCACTGTGTATCCCTACTCTCCGACAGGAGCCCCGGCACTGTGTATCCCTACTCTCCGACAGGAGCCCCGGCACTGTGTATCCCTACTCTCCGACAGGAGCCCCGGCACTGTGTATCCCTTCTCTCTAACAGGAGCCCCGGCACTGTGTATCCCTACTCTCTAACAGGAGCCCCAGCACTGTGTATCCCTACTCTCTAACAGGAGCCCCAGCACTGTGTATCCCTACTCTCCGACAGGAGCCCCGGCACTGTGTATCCCTACTCTCTGACAGGAGCCCCAGCACTGTGTATCCCTACTCTCTGACAGGAGCCCCGGCACTGTGTATCCCTACTCTCCGACAGGAGCCCCGGCACTGTGTATCCCTACTCTCTAACAGGAGCCCCGGCACTGTGTATCCCTACTCTCCAACAGGAGCCCCGGCACTGTGTATCCCTACTCTCCGACAGGAGCCCCGGCACTGTGTATCCCTACTCTCTGACAGGAGCCCCAGCACTGTGTATCCCTACTCTCCGACAGGAGCCCCGGCACTGTGTATCCCTACTCTCCGACAGGAGCCCCAGCACTGTGTATCCCTACTCTCCGACAGGAGCCCCGGCACTGTGTATCCCTACTCTCTGACAGGAGCCCCGGCACTGTGTATCCCTACTCTCTGACAGGAGCCCCGGCACTGTGTATCCCTACTCTCTGACAGGAGCCCCGGCACTGTGTATCCCTACTCTCTGACAGGAGCCCCGGCACTGTGTATCCCTACTCTCCGACAGGAGCCCCGGCACTGTGTATCCCTACTCTCTGACAGGAGCCCCGGCACTGTGTATCCCTACTCTCTAACAGGAGCCCCGGCACTGTGTATCCCTACTCTCTGACAGGAGCCCCGGCACTGTGTATCCCTACTCTCCGACAGGAGCCCCGGCACTGTGTATCCCTTCTCTCTAACAGGAGCCCCGGCACTGTGTATCCCTACTCTCTGACAGGAGCCCCGGCACTGTGTATCCCTACTCTCTGACAGGAGCCCGGGCACTGTGTATCCCTACTCTCCGACAGGAGCCCCGGCACTGTGTATCCCTACTCTCTGACAGGAGCCCCGGCACTGTGTATCCCTACTCTCCGACAGGAGCCCCGGCACTGTGTATCCCTTCTCTCTAACAGGAGCCCCGGCACTGTGTATCCCTACTCTCTGACAGGAGCCCCAGCACTGTGTATCCCTACTCTCCGACAGGAGCCCCGGCACTGTGTATCCCTACTCTCCGACAGGAGCCCCGGCACTGTGTATCCCTACTCTCCGACAGGAGCCCCGGCACTGTGTATCCCTACTCTCTAACAGGAGCCCCAGCACTGTGTATCCCTACTCTCTAACAGGAGCCCCGGCACTGTGTATCCCTACTCTCTAACAGGAGCCCCGGCACTGTGTATCCCTACTCTCCGACAGGAGCCCCAGCACTGTGTATCCCTACTCTCCGACAGGAGCCCCGGCACTGTGTATCCCTACTCTCTAACAGGAGCCCCGGCACTGTGTATCCCTACTCTCCGACAGGAGCCCCGGCACTGTGTATCCCTACTCTCTGACAGGAGCCCCAGCACTGTGTATCCCTACTCTCTGACAGGAGCCCCGGCACTGTGTATCCCTACTCTCCGACAGGAGCCCCAGCACTGTGTATCCCTACTCTCTGACAGGAGCCCCAGCACTGTGTATCCCTACTCTCTGACAGGAGCCCCAGCACTGTGTATCCCTACTCTCCGACAGGAGCCCCAGCACTGTGTATCCCTACTCTCTAACAGGAGCCCCGGCACTGTGTATCCCTACTCTCTAACAGGAGCCCCGGCACTGTGTATCCCTACTCTCTAACAGGAGCCCCGGCACTGTGTATCCCTACTCTCTAACAGGAGCCCCGGCACTGTGTATCCCTACTCTCCGACAGGAGCCCGGGCACTGTGTATCCCTACTCTCCGACAGGAGCCCCGGCACTGTGTATCCCTACTCTCCGACAGGAGCCCCGGCACTGTGTATCCCTACTCTCCGACAGGAGCCCCGGCACTGTGTATCCCTTCTCTCTAACAGGAGCCCCGGCACTGTGTATCCCTACTCTCTGACAGGAGCCCCGGCACTGTGTATCCCTACTCTCTGACAGGAGCCCGGGCACTGTGTATCCCTACTCTCCGACAGGAGCCCCGCACTGTGTATCCCTACTCTCTGACAGGAGCCCCGGCACTGTGTATCCCTACTCTCCGACAGGAGCCCCGGCACTGTGTATCCCTTCTCTCTAACAGGAGCCCCGGCACTGTGTATCCCTACTCTCTGACAGGAGCCCCAGCACTGTGTATCCCTACTCTCTGACAGGAGCCCCGGCACTGTGTATCCCTACTCTCTAACAGGAGCCCCGGCACTGTGTATCCCTACTCTCCGACAGGAGCCCCAGCACTGTGTATCCCTACTCTCTGACAGGAGCCCCGGCACTGTGTATCCCTACTCTCTAACAGGAGCCCGGGCACTGTATATCCCTACTCTCTGACAGGAGCCCCAGCACTGTGTATCCCTACTCTCTGACAGGAGCCCCGGCACTGTGTATCCCTACTCTCTGACAGGAGCCCCGGCACTGTGTATCCCTACTCTCTAACAGGAGCCCCGGCACTGTGTATCCCTACTCTCTAACAGGAGCCCCGGCACTGTGTATCCCTACTCTCCGACAGGAGCCCCGGCACTGTGTATCCCTACTCTCCGACAGGAGCCCCGGCACTGTGTATCCCTACTCTCTGACAGGAGCCCCAGCACTGTGTATCCCTACTCTCTGACAGGAGCCCCAGCACTGTGTATCCCTACTCTCCGACAGGAGCCCCAGCACTGTGTATCCCTACTCTCTAACAGGAGCCCCGGCACTGTGTATCCCTACTCTCTAACAGGAGCCCCGGCACTGTGTATCCCTACTCTCTAACAGGAGCCCCGGCACTGTGTATCCCTACTCTCTAACAGGAGCCCCGGCACTGTGTATCCCTACTCTCTGACAGGAGCCCCGGCACTGTGTATCCCTACTCTCTGACAGGAGCCCCGGCACTGTGTATCCCTACTCTCTGACAGGAGCCCCGGCACTGTGTATCCCTACTCTCTGACAGGAGCCCCGGCACTGTGTATCCCTACTCTCTGACAGGAGCCCGGGCACTGTATATCCCTACTCTCTGACAGGAGCCCCGGCACTGTGTATCCCTACTCTCTGACAGGAGCCCCGGCACTGTGTATCCCTACTCTCTAACAGGAGCCCCGGCACTGTGTATCCCTACTCTCTGACAGGAGCCCCGGCACTGTGTATCCCTACTCTCTGACAGGAGCCCCGGCACTGTGTATCCCTACTCTCTGACAGGAGCCCCGGCACTGTGTATCCCTACTCTCTGACAGGAGCCCCGGCACTGTGTATCCCTACTCTCTGACAGGAGCCCGGGCACTGTGTATCCCTACTCTCCGACAGGAGCCCCGGCACTGTGTATCCCTACTCTCTGACAGGAGCCCCGGCACTGTGTATCCCTACTCTCCGACAGGAGCCCCGGCACTGTGTATCCCTTCTCTCTAACAGGAGCCCCGGCACTGTGTATCCCTACTCTCTGACAGGAGCCCCGGCACTGTGTATCCCTACTCTCTGACAGGAGCCCGGGCACTGTGTATCCCTACTCTCCGACAGGAGCCCCGGCACTGTGTATCCCTACTCTCTGACAGGAGCCCCGGCACTGTGTATCCCTACTCTCCGACAGGAGCCCCGGCACTGTGTATCCCTACTCTCCAACAGGAGCCCCGGCACTGTGTATCCCTACTCTCCGACAGGAGCCCCGGCACTGTGTATCCCTACTCTCTGACAGGAGCCCCGGCACTGTGTATCCCTACTCTCCGACAGGAGCCCCGGCACTGTGTATCCCTACTCTCTAACAGGAGCCCCGGCACTGTGTATCCCTACTCTCCAACAGGAGCCCCGGCACTGTGTATCCCTACTCTCCGACAGGAGCCCCGGCACTGTGTATCCCTACTCTCTGACAGGAGCCCCGGCACTGTGTATCCCTACTCTCTGACAGGAGCCCCGGCACTGTGTATCCCTACTCTCTGACAGGAGCCCCAGCACTGTGTATCCCTACTCTCCGACAGGAGCCCCGGCACTGTGTATCCCTACTCTCTGACAGGAGCCCCGGCACTGTGTATCCCTACTCTCTGACAGGAGCCCCGGCACTGTGTATCCCTACTCTCTGACAGGAGCCCCGGCACTGTGTATCCCTACTCTCTGACAGGAGCCCCGGCACTGTGTATCCCTACTCTCTGACAGGAGCCCCGGCACTGTGTATCCCTACTCTCCGACAGGAGCCCCGGCACTGTGTATCCCTACTCTCTGACAGGAGCCCGGCACTGTGTATCCCTACTCTCTAACAGGAGCCCCGGCACTGTGTATCCCTACTCTCTGACAGGAGCCCCGGCACTGTGTATCCCTACTCTCCGACAGGAGCCCCGGCACTGTGTATCCCTACTCTCTGACAGGAGCCCCGGCACTGTGTATCCCTACTCTCCGACAGGAGCCCCGGCACTGTGTATCCCTACTCTCCGACAGGAGCCCCGGCACTGTGTATCCCTTCTCTCTGACAGGAGCCCCGGCACTGTGTATCCCTACTCTCTGACAGGAGCCCCGGCACTGTGTATCCCTACTCTCCGACAGGAGCCCCGGCACTGTGTATCCCTACTCTCTGACAGGAGCCCCGGCACTGTGTATCCCTACTCTCTAACAGGAGCCCCGGCACTGTGTATCCCTACTCTCTGACAGGAGCCCCGGCACTGTGTATCCCTACTCTCCAACAGGAGCCCCGGCACTGTGTATCCCTACTCTCTGACAGGAGCCCCGGCACTGTGTATCCCTACTCTCCGACAGGAGCCCCGGCACTGTGTATCCCTTCTCTCCGACAGGAGCCCCGGCACTGTGTATCCCTACTCTCTGACAGGAGCCCCGGCACTGTGTATCCCTACTCTCTGACAGGAGCCCGGGCACTGTGTATCCCTACTCTCCGACAGGAGCCCCGGCACTGTGTATCCCTACTCTCCGACAGGAGCCCCGGCACTGTGTATCCCTACTCTCTGACAGGAGCCCCGGCACTGTGTATCCCTTCTCTCTAACAGGAGCCCCGGCACTGTGTATCCCTACTCTCTAACAGGAGCCCCAGCACTGTGTATCCCTACTCTCTAACAGGAGCCCCAGCACTGTGTATCCCTACTCTCCGACAGGAGCCCCGGCACTGTGTATCCCTACTCTCCGACAGGAGCCCCAGCACTGTGTATCCCTACTCTCCGACAGGAGCCCCAGCACTGTGTATCCCTACTCTCTGACAGGAGCCCCAGCACTGTGTATCCCTACTCTCCGACAGGAGCCCCGGCACTGTGTATCCCTACTCTCTGACAGGAGCCCCGGCACTGTGTATCCCTTCTCTCTAACAGGAGCCCCGGCACTGTGTATCCCTACTCTCTAACAGGAGCCCCGGCACTGTGTATCCCTACTCTCTAACAGGAGCCCCAGCACTGTGTATCCCTACTCTCCGACAGGAGCCCCGGCACTGTGTATCCCTACTCTCCGACAGGAGCCCCAGCACTGTGTATCCCTACTCTCTGACAGGAGCCCCAGCACTGTGTATCCCTACTCTCCGACAGGAGCCCCGGCACTGTGTATCCCTACTCTCTGACAGGAGCCCCCGGCACTGTGTATCCCTACTCTCTGACAGGAGCCCCGGCACTGTGTATCCCTACTCTCCGACAGGAGCCCCGGCACTGTGTATCCCTACTCTCTAACAGGAGCCCCGGCACTGTGTATCCCTACTCTCCAACAGGAGCCCCGGCACTGTGTATCCCTACTCTCCGACAGGAGCCCCGGCACTGTGTATCCCTACTCTCCGACAGGAGCCCCGGCACTGTGTATCCCTACTCTCTGACAGGAGCCCCGGCACTGTGTATCCCTACTCTCTGACAGGAGCCCCAGCACTGTGTATCCCTACTCTCTGACAGGAGCCCCGGCACTGTGTATCCCTACTCTCCGACAGGAGCCCCGGCACTGTGTATCCCTACTCTCCGACAGGAGCCCCGGCACTGTGTATCCCTTCTCTCTAACAGGAGCCCCGGCACTGTGTATCCCTACTCTCTAACAGGAGCCCCGGCACTGTGTATCCCTACTCTCCAACAGGAGCCCCGGCACTGTGTATCCCTACTCTCCGACAGGAGCCCCGGCACTGTGTATCCCTACTCTCCGACAGGAGCCCCGGCACTGTGTATCCCTACTCTCTGACAGGAGCCCCGGCACTGTGTATCCCTACTCTCTGACAGGAGCCCCAGCACTGTGTATCCCTACTCTCTGACAGGAGCCCCGGCACTGTGTATCCCTACTCTCCGACAGGAGCCCCGGCACTGTGTATCCCTACTCTCCGACAGGAGCCCCGGCACTGTGTATCCCTTCTCTCTAACAGGAGCCCCGGCACTGTGTATCCCTACTCTCTAACAGGAGCCCCGGCACTGTGTATCCCTACTCTCCAACAGGAGCCCCAGCACTGTGTATCCCTACTCTCCGACAGGAGCCCCAGCACTGTGTATCCCTACTCTCCGACAGGAGCCCCAGCACTGTGTATCCCTACTCTCTGACAGGAGCCCCAGCACTGTGTATCCCTACTCTCCGACAGGAGCCCCGGCACTGTGTATCCCTACTCTCTGACAGGAGCCCCGGCACTGTGTATCCCTACTCTCTGACAGGAGCCCCGGCACTGTGTATCCCTACTCTCCGACAGGAGCCCCGGCACTGTGTATCCCTACTCTCTAACAGGAGCCCCGGCACTGTGTATCCCTACTCTCCAACAGGAGCCCCGGCACTGTGTATCCCTACTCTCCGACAGGAGCCCCGGCACTGTGTATCCCTACTCTCCGACAGGAGCCCCGGCACTGTGTATCCCTACTCTCTGACAGGAGCCCCGGCACTGTGTATCCCTACTCTCTGACAGGAGCCCCAGCACTGTGTATCCCTACTCTCTGACAGGAGCCCCGGCACTGTGTATCCCTACTCTCCGACAGGAGCCCCGGCACTGTGTATCCCTACTCTCCGACAGGAGCCCCGGCACTGTGTATCCCTACTCTCTGACAGGAGCCCCGGCACTGTGTATCCCTACTCTCTGACAGGAGCCCCGGCACTGTGTATCCCTACTCTCTGACAGGAGCCCCGGCACTGTGTATCCCTACTCTCCGACAGGAGCCCCGGCACTGTGTATCCCTACTCTCTGACAGGAGCCCCGGCACTGTGTATCCCTACTCTCTGACAGGAGCCCCGGCACTGTGTATCCCTACTCTCCGACAGGAGCCCCGGCACTGTGTATCCCTACTCTCTGACAGGAGCCCCGGCACTGTGTATCCCTACTCTCTAACAGGAGCCCCGGCACTGTGTATCCCTACTCTCTAACAGGAGCCCCAGCACTGTGTATCCCTACTCTCTGACAGGAGCCCCGGCACTGTGTATCCCTACTCTCTAACAGGAGCCCCGGCACTGTGTATCCCTACTCTCTGACAGGAGCCCCGGCACTGTGTATCCCTACTCTCCAACAGGAGCCCCGGCACTGTGTATCCCTACTCTCTGACAGGAGCCCCAGCACTATGCCCTACTTTCCCATCTGGCTTTGCGATGCCGAGCAGGTTCCCTACCTGTAGAGGGGCCAGCGGCCCGGCCATGGTGAGAGTAGGTAGGGTAGGTCTCCGCCTCTCACTCACCCCGAGTGACTCCGCCCCAGGAAGGGAGGGGCTCCGGGAAAAGACAAAGGAAGTCGGTACCGCGCTCCCTATTCTGCCGCTGCCTGGGAAACGTGCGCTCCTGGGAAATGTAGTTCCGGTACCATCACTCTGCGCGGCTGGGAACGTCCTGAAACTACATTTCCCACAATGCAGCGCGCCAGCTATATAGTCCGGCGCTCCGGGAGGAGGAGCTTCCAATAACCGGCGTGTGTGGCAGCTGGGGAGTCGGGCTCAAGCACTCGGTGCTGACAGGGTCTGGGCCCAATTGGTGTTAGTAACGGTTAATGTTATTCCTACACCATCAAGTGCAACTACAACTCCCAGCGTCCCACCCCCACCTGAATACTTAACAATTCTTACAGGGGCCCTGTCATGCGGGGGGCCAACACTACTAGTAATCATGTAATAGGCAGGGTTGGGCTTTATTTGATATTCCATGCGCTTCCTGCATTGTTCCACACATTGCCTTGTGGCCTTCAGTCTGGTATTGGGATACTGCTTTGGTTGCTATGGTCTAACAACCCCTAGCAACAACACAGTGGTTTGGCAGGCTGACAGAAGGGAGGAGTGTGTGATATAAAAATGTGACTAGAGATCTCATGGTAGAATTTTCAGGTTACCAAGGTCACTGACCCTAGCAACAAGGCAGTAGGCTAAGTACTAGAGTCTGCGTGAGTTTTAGTTGTCTGGCACCTGAGGGGTTACACCGGCCCCTGGCAGAGGGGAGACACAGGGAGGGGTCCGAGTGAGTGGCACAGGAATGCACCCAATACAGACAGGGGGTGGGAGGGTGTCAGAGCCAGTCAGGGAGGGGGAGAGCAGAGACAGTCAGGGAGGGGGAGAGCAGAGACAGGCAGGGAGGGGGAGAGCAGAGACAGTCAGGGAGGGGGAGAGCAGAGACAGTCAGGGAAGGGGAGAGCAGAGACAGTCAGGGAGGGGGAGAGCAGAGACAGTCAGGGAGGGGGAGAGCAGAGACAGTCAGGGAGGGGGGGAAAAGAGACTGGGAGGGGAGAGCAGAGACAGTCAGGGAGGGGGCGAGCATAGACAGTCAGGGAGGGGGAGAGCAGAGACAATCAGGGAGAGCAGAGACAGTCAGGGAGGGGGAGAGCAGAGACAGGGAGGGGGAGAGCAGAGACAGTCAGGGAGGGGGAGAGCAGAGACAGTCAGGGAGGGGGAGAGCAGAGACAGTCAGGGAGAGGGAGAGCAGAGACAGTCAGGGAGGGGGAGAGCAGAGACAGTCAGGGAGGAGGAGAGCAGAGACAGTCAGGGAGGGGGAGAGCAGAGACAGTCAGGGAGGGGGAGAGCAGAGACAGTCAGGGAGGGGGAGAGCAGAGACAGTCAGGGAGGGGGAGAGCAGAGCCAGTCAGGGAGGGGGAGAGCAGAGAGTCAGGGAGGGGGAGAGCAGAGACAGTCAGGGAGGGGGAGAGCAGAGACAGTCAGGGAGGGGGAGAGCAGAGCCAGTCAGGGAGGGGGAGAGCAGAGACAGTCAGGGAGGGGGAGAGCAGAGACAGTCAGGGAGGGGGAGAGCAGAGACAGTCAGGGAGGGGGAGAGCAGAGACAGTCAGGGAGGAGGAGAGCAGAGACAGGGAATTGAGCAACCTGCCTTGAGAAATGTCTAACCCAATGAAATCAGCCCATTGATAAACTACACTTCCCATCATGCTCAGCACAAGCAGTTGGACTAGAGCGCCTCCTACATTCTTTGTGTGTGTGTGTGTGTGTGTGTATAGTATCTAATATCTTCCTGCTTATTAATGCACATGATCCTGTCTTTAGCCGAGACCCCCCCCCCCCCATACACCCCCAAATCTGAGAGAAGTGTTTCTACTTAGCCGTTCAACTCTCCCAGTCAGTCAGTAATTAGAGGCTCCTGTTGCTCAATGTATCCGCATATCACACATTGCTTGAAGAAGCCACTCGCATGAGGGGTGAAACGTATTTCAAGAAAAACCCCAGAAAAGTCCAGTTGTGTCAGACTTAATGCTGCCAGATAGTGTGTCTCATTGGCTGGGTGAATGAGAATAGGCATATTGTACGTTTGCAAGATACATTGTTCCTATTGCAACCACTAGGGGGCAGCATCGCTCCTTATTAGGCTGGAGAAACACAGCTACCTATTAACAGCTACTAAAAGTCTACTTTAGTAGCTGTGACAAGTAGCTGCTACTAGTAGCTCTGTGTGTCTTCACCCATAGAAACTGTTGGGACAATGAACATCGGGGTGCTGGTAAGATGGAGTCGGCGGGGGGAATATCCTACTCCCTGTACAGACCAGGGGCATCGCCTTCAGCACTGCCTGTCACTTACCTCATCATTAGGGGGACCAATCAGCAGCAGACCTGCAGTATGCCCAGAGGTAGAGCTGTGATTGGCTCCCACACCCTACTGTGCTTCTGGGTAATGACAGGACACGCCTACTGCTGATCTGTAATGCAGATAAGAGAGAACCTAGGGGAAGTGCAGCCAATCAGCGCTGGCTATGAGACTGCCGGCACGTAGAACGCACTATGGGGCTAGTGCAAAGGGTGACTATTGGCTCTCATGGCTGAACCACCCCCGGCCAATAGCATTACTGGACACAGACCCTGCCTCCCCTCCATAGCAACTGTATTGCCTGCAGTTGGTCAGACCTTTTGCAATTGCTACACTGGCTGCGGAGAAGCCAGCTACAAACTGGCGTGCAAGGCATCATGGGAAATGGGCAGCTGAACTCTGCCCAGGTCTGGCCTCCTTTATTCCCTTCCCTGTCTGCCAAACTACAGTGCAAATGTAGCAAGAATAAGCCCCTCCTTCAGCCTTCACCTCCCACAATGCCGTGCACGCTTCCGTTGCCCTCCTTCTAAGATTTCACAACATGCATTGCATTATGGGAACTGGAGTCTCGACCAGAGGGGGCGCACTACTTATTCCATTCATACACTTTATTGTCAGGGAGAGCAGGAGAGGAAACAGGAAGGGGGGGCAGACATATTCCGACAGCAGTTACCTTCACAAATAATAAAGTTTCTCTCATTCTTTGGGTTTATATTCCCTTTAAACTCCTTGGTGCCATTTGCACGAGTAACGACTGACCCTGCTTGATAAGATAGTGAGAGCTGCAAGGAGCCATAACGGGTTGTGATTGGATAACCCTGAATGAATATGTAATTACCAGTAGGGAGCTGAAGGGGCGGGGCCAATATGCAAATCTCTTCTCAAGCCGATTTCTATGGACTTTAGTACAAATTCTAGTCGTTACGCACCAATCAAATGGCTTCAAAGCTCTTTTTTTTTATACAGGGGATTTTATTTGGGATTCTATCAGTGAATCACTGACCCACTCCTGATGCGCTGCTCTCTCTCCCATAGGCTGACAAGGAGGGAACAATTTAGAGCAGTCATACAATTATCAGATCCCTCCCCTCTGCCTGATCATGGGGGAGGAGAGCAGCCCAGGAGCAGGAAGTACAGAGAATCAGAGCTCTGTACCTGGGTAAGTACTGGGGGGAGATTGGATTCACTTACCCAGGGGGAGGTTCCTGCCTGACCATGGGAAAGAGAGCAGCCCAGGAGCAGGAAGTACAGAGAATCAGAGCTCTGTACCTGGGTAAGTACTGGGGGGAGATTGGATTCACTTACCCAGGGGGAGGTTCCTGCCTGACCATGGGAAAGAGAGCAGCCCAGGAGCAGGAAGTACAGAGAATCAGAGCTCTGTACCTGGGTAAGTACTGGGGGAGATTGGATTCACTTACCCAGGGGGAGGTTCCTGTCTGACCATGGGAAAGAGAGCAGCCCAGGAGCAGGAAGTACAGAGAATCAAAGCTCTGTACCTGGGTAAGTACTGGGGGGAGATTGGATTCACTTACCCAGGGGGAGGTTCCTGCCTGACCATGGGAAAGAGAGCAGCCCAGGAGCAGGAAGTACAGAGAATCAGAGCTCTGTACCTGGGTAAGTACTGGGGGGAGATTGGATTCACTTACCCAGGGGGAGGTTCCTGCCTGACCATGGGAAAGAGAGCAGCCCAGGAGCAGGAAGTACAGAGAATCAGAGCTCTGTACCTGGGTAAGTACTGGGGGGAGATTGGATTCACTTACCCAGGGGGAGGTTCCTGCCTGACCATGGGAAAGAGAGCAGCCCAAGAGCAGGAAGTACAGAGAATCAGAGCTCTGTACCTGGGTAAGTACTGGGGGGAGATTGGATTCACTTACCCAGGGGGAGGTTCCTGTCTGACCATGGGAAAGAGAGCAGCCCAGGAGCAGGAAGTACAGAGAATCAGAGCTCTGTACCTGGGTAAGTACTGGGGGAGATTGGATTCACTTACCCAGGGGGAGGTTCCTGTCTGACCATGGGAAAGAGAGCAGCCCAGGAGCAGGAAGTACAGAGAATCAAAGCTCTGTACCTGGGTAAGTACTGGGGGGAGATTGGATTCACTTACCCAGGGGGGGTTCCTGCCTGACCATGGGAAAGAGAGCAGCCCAGGAGCAGGAAGTACAGAGAATCAGAGCTCTGTACCTGGGTAAGTACTGGGGGGAGATTGGATTCACTTACCCAGGGGGAGGTTCCTGCCTGACCATGGGAAAGAGAGCAGCCCAGGAGCAGGAAGTACAGAGAATCAAAGCTCTGTACCTGGGTAAGTACTGGGGGGAGATTGGATTCACTTACCCAGGGGGGGTTCCTGCCTGACCATGGGAAAGAGAGCAGCCCAGGAGCAGGAAGTACAGAGAATCAGAGCTCTGTACCTGGGTAAGTACTGGGGGGAGATTGGATTCACTTACCTACAACTGAGTTACTGAAGTACTCAGGTTTAAACACAGGTTAACTTACCCTTTATATTGCATTATACTGTAGATACCAGTCATTAGCAGGGAATAGAACAGGGGGAATCAATCAAGCAGAACAAATCTGTTTTTTAAGTAAACAGATGACTGGTTAGCCAGAACAATTCAAGGCAAAGTTAATTTACAGAACAAGTCATAAAAAAAAACAACCAAATCTTTTATTGCATGGAAAGATTTAAAAGGTCCAGAACAGGGTCGGCAGAGAGGCGTTGGTCGGCATAATGCAAAATAATTCATCAGTAACGCCCTCCCTTCAGCCCTATATCACTTACCCCTACATGAGCATCCCGGGGCAGATCCATTCTACTGGCCGCTCCTTCTAAGGGAACAATGTGCAAAAAGAAACTATAAAATATATATATATATTCGGCCTGATCGGTGCCCCCTTCGCTGTGTCCTTTGTCGGCTGAGCAGTAAAACAGATGAGGTTACAGGACAGAAAGCAAAGTTGGGGGGGCTCGTCTCTCCAGTGTATAGAAAGGGAGCAGCTGGGGGGCAGGGGCATTTCATGGAGCCTCCCTGCTGCACTGCAGTTATGTCAGGGTAAATGAGTAAAAAGTATTGGGGGGCGGAGCAACAAATAGCGGGTATGAAATTCATATGACGATGTCTAGCATCCATTTCCAGCAGTCACATTTCATAACGGCAATAAAAGGAGAAATCTATGTAGAAGCAAATAACCCCTATTTATCCTTCTTTCCATATAAAGCTTTCAGCTGTCTCTATGGCTTGCCAACGACCTACCTTGCCCCGGGGTGGGGCGAGAGAGTCCTGCCAGCGCACCAGGTTGGTTGCTCCTAGAACTGAGCACCCCTAATTAATTCCGGCTAATTCATAGTACGGGGTTCAGCTCTTGCTGGCTTGGTCTGCGTTTGGCCTAACCAGACGGGGGCGCCCTCTGCGCCGAGGCTGCGGACTGGCCAGGGCTGGGGAAGCATCAGTAGTGCTGGGTTTCTTGGGGTTCTTACTGGGGGTGCTTGGGGTGGGCTGCTCCGGAGCACTGGATACGGTGCTTGGGGCGGGGGGCGGCTGCTCCGTGGGAGCAGCGGATAGGACAGCAGAGCCATTTGCTTGGGAGTTAAGGAGGGCTTCTCGGGCAGCTGCTCGGTCCTCCCTAATGAGGCGCAGTTCATCCCGAATGTCGCTGAGGATGCCCATGAGTTGCAGCTGCAGTTTCTGGTCCTGGTCCCGCTGCTGCTGCTGCCGGATTCTCTCCTCCTCCCACATCCCCAATTCCCGCTGGTAGAGCCGGTCCCAGTGCTCCTCCAGTTCCAGCAGTCGATGCATTCTGCTCTGCAGCACCTCCTTGCCATCATCCTCCAGGCAGCAGTCGTCCCCGTTCGTGACAATGTCGCCCCCGGATGAGGGTTCCCCCTCCTGAGAGGAGGAGGATGGCGGGATGGAGTCCTGTGCATTGTCACTGTGCTGGGGGGACACCGACTGCCTTTCCCAAACCTCTTGGTTTCCCTGGGAGCCAGTGTCTTCTTCCATCTGACTGTCCCCATCGTCCTCTATTTTCAGCTGGAGTGTGTCCGATTCCACCGTGACTGCCGACACCTCGTTGTCTCCGTTGACACTTGAAGTCCATTCGTTGTGCCCAGTCACAGGGCCAATAGAACCCTCGGGGGATGAGCCAATAGATCCCTGGGAGTCGCAGCGAACCGAATCCAAGTCATTTTGCAGCGGCATTTGCTCTTGTTTGATCTTGAGCATCTCGGGCTTTTGGGTCGCTGGTTTCTGGTTCTTCAGGACCAGGTCGGTTTGGGGAGCTAGAGGTGTCGGATTTGTGACCAGGGTGCAGATCTCACTAACGGTCGTCCACGCTTCTGTGAAGGGCTTGATGGTAACTCTCTGGGTGGCATCCAGTTCATTCAAGTCTCCATTTTCTGTCACAGGAATGAAGGAGACATGGGCAGGGGAGGCACTGACCAGCGGGGCCACTAGGGAGATCTCTGCAGGAGGCCTGGGGCTCGCTGTAACAAGAAGGGACAGAGTGAGAGGAAATCATGGCCCTGTGTATGAGGCATCTCTCTATTATCTCACCTAGGAAATAATATGCCCAAATGACACTGTTACACAGCAAATAATTCCCTCTGCCATTTAACCTTTTATTCTTGACCCAACAAATGTATTTGTAGCTGTAATATTGGTGTGTAGGCGCCATCTCAGTGCAGTGTGCCTGAGTCTGAGCTTTCAGCCAGCGCTACACATTAGAACTGCTTTCAGCTAACCTATTGTTTCTCCTACTCCCATGTAACTGGGGGAGTCCCAAGCCGGACTTGGATTTCTTACTATTGAGTGCTATTCTGATACCTACTGGGAGCTGCTATCTTGCTCCCTTCCCATTGTTCTGCTGATCGGCTGCTGGGGGGAGGGGGGGATATCACTCCAACTTGCAGCGCAGCAGTAAAGTGTGCCTGAGTCTGAGCTTTCAGCCAGCGCTACCCATTAGACCTGCTTTCAGCTAACCTATTGTTTCTCCTACTCCCATGTAACTGGAGGAGTCCCAAGCTGGACTTGGATTTCTTACTATTGAGTGCTATTCTGATACCTACTGGGAGCTGCTATCTTGCTCCCTTCCCATTGTTCTGCTGATCGGCTGCTGGGGGTGAGGGGGGGGGATATCACTCCAACTTGCAGCGCAGCAGTAAAGTGTGACTGAAGTTTATCAGAGCACAGGTCACATGGCTGTGGCACCCTGGGAAATGAAGAATATGGCTAGCCCCATGGGACACAGAAATGGGCCACAGTCTTTGAAATGATGTGAGGAGCCCACCCAGTCTAGCTTCTCTTGCAGAGGGTGCCGAGCACAGAGCAGAGAGTGGAACCAGTGACACCAAGTCATATTCAGTGCAACATCATGTAAACGATGCCTTTTCAATTTAAGCCCCCAATTTACGCCTATTACCCATCCGTCCAATTACGCCCAGCAATTTACGCCTATTACCCATCCGTCCAATTACGCCCCCCAATTTACGCCTATTACCCATCCGTCCAATTACGTCCCCCAATTTACGCCTATTACCCATCCGTCCAATTACGCCCAGCAATTTACGCCTATTACCCATCCGTCCAATTACGCCCCCCAATTTACGCCTATTTCCCATCCGTCCAATTACGTCCCCCAATTTACGCCTATTACCCATTCGTCCAATTATGCCCCCAATTAACGCCTATTACCCATCCGTCCAATTACGCCCCCCAATTCACGCCTATTTCCCATCCCTCCAATTACGCCCCCAATTTACGCCTATTACCCATCCGTCCAATTACGCCTCCAATTTACGCCTATTACCCATCCGTCCAATTACGCCCCCCAATTTACACCTATTTCCCATCCGTCCAATTACGTCCCCCAATTTACGCCTATTACCCATTCGTCCAATTACACCCCCAATTTACGCCTATTACCCATCCGTCCAATTATGCCCCCAATTTACGCCTATTACCCATTCGTCCAATTACGCCCCCAATTTACGCCTATTTCCCATCCGTCCAATTACGCCCCCCAATTTATGCCTATTACCCATCTGTCCAATTACGCCCCCAATTTGCACCTATTACCCATCCGTCCAATTACGCCCCCCAATTTACGCCTATTTCCCATCCGTCCAATTACGTCCCCAATTTACGCCTATTACCCATCCATCCAATTACGTCCCCAATTTACGCCTATTACCCATCCATCCAATTACGCCCCCCAATTTACGCCTATTACCCATCCATCCAATTACGCCCCCAATTTACGCCTATTACCCCTCCCTCACACTCTCAGCCACTCATGTTCTGGCACCGTGGCCGTTACCTGTGCTAGATAGTGTATCGTTACACAGCTCGGAGACACCGGAGGGGGGGCCTCTGCATGTTAAGAAGATGGACTGTCTGGGAACCCCTGAGAAAGAAAAATAGACATATATTATTTATGTATGAAGCTATAAAAGGACTGTTTCTGAAAACAAAATTATCTATTGACGAGGAAGCTCTGTAACCCCTGCAGTGCCAGAAGCCATTTCTCTCAGCTATATTAATTTACCTTGCACCCAAAGGAAAAATAGGATTTGCAGAGCGAGACTCCATTCTCACCTGGCTCCATGAACATTCCCTCCTGCTCTCCGTCCAATGAACAATGGTGTCCTATGGTGGAGGCCACCAGATCCTCCAATGGTGTAAGCTTGGTATCTATAATAGGGGTGACTGTGGGAGCCGGAGACGCCTTGCCTGACGTCCGTCGATGGGTGATCTTCCTTTTCACATCGAGCCGCAGGTCCCTCCATTTGTGTTTGAGATCGTCGATGGTGCGAGGGGTGTAGCCCAATTCGTTTACACTTGTCTGGATCTGGCTCCACAGCTGGCTCCTCCTTTGGTTCCTGCGGGTTGATTCCGTTCTCAGCGCCTCAGAACCGTACAGAGCGCTGAAATGTTTAACCACATATTTCACTAAGGTTTCCGTCTCCTCGTTGGAGAAGTTGGCCTTGCGCTTTCGGCCGGGGAAGGGGATGGGCCCTTGCAACGCTGTGCTTTCCCTGACCTGCATTAGCATAGACTGCGAGGTGGAAGGGGCCGGCAAGGAACAGACGCTAACAAGGATGTTGGGCGCAGCTGCCGGGTCAACGGGTTCTTCCTTGAGCGCCAGTTTGGGGTCCACCTTTGGAGAAGCTGATGCATTGTTACTAAGGGGAGGCGTCTCTGCAGAGGAGGTGTCGGAGTCCAGCATGCTGGAGGAGTCCTGCTTCAAGCGCTGAGACAGTCTGGTGTTGGTGCGCCGTCTCCGTGAGTATACCTCAGACATATGGGCGTCTGGCGTCAGCTCTATAACATGGCAAACGGTCTAAGAGAATAAACAGAGATGAGGAATGAAAGCTATTGCTACTGCCAGACCCATACACTTTAATTAAAGTGGCGCCCCCATGAGAAAGGTAGGCTGTATGTACAGGGGAGGGGCAGCTACTGTAACACTCAGGGTAGGAGGGCCCCAACTCTATATACTCCCCTGTGCAGTTTAGCAGCTCAGACACAGGCAGGAGATAGCAGGTCGGGGATACAGGGCTATTAGCTGGGGTAATACAAAGAGCAAGTACAGACTGCACGGGGTACTATGGGGTACCTGCCTAAACCAGTAAAGTACCAAGGTCTCCACAGCTAAACACAGAAAAATGCAACATGTGGCCCTGCAGCTATT
Organism: Xenopus tropicalis; assembly: GCF_000004195.4. Classification (NCBI taxonomy): domain Eukaryota; kingdom Metazoa; phylum Chordata; class Amphibia; order Anura; family Pipidae; genus Xenopus; species Xenopus tropicalis. The sequence goes on from NC_030682.2 coordinate 6,620,001, forward strand.
AAACTGCAATTTCCATAATTCCTAGCGAGCCACAGGGGCAACCGAAGCAAACCTGAAAATCTCTACGGCCTTCCGAACATTCCACCCAGCAGAACCCTGATGAGCAGACTCTTAGTACCTTACAGAAGCAGTTTCCCTTTAGGAGCTAGTACCTTACAGATTAGGGTTCCCTACAGGAGCTAGTACCTTACAGAAGAAGTTTCCCTATAGGAACTAGTACCTTACACAAGAGGGTTCCCTAAAGGAGCAGGTTCCTTACAGGAGCTAGTACCTTACAGAAGAGGGTTCCTTACAGAAGAGGGTTCCCTACAGGAGCTAGTACCTTACAGATGAGGGTTCCCTACAGAAGCGGGTTCCCTACAGGAGCGGGTTCCTTACAGAAGAGGGTTTCCGTACAGAGGAGGGTTTCCGTACAGAGGAGGGTTTCCGTACAGAGGAGGGTTCCGTACAGAGGAGGGTTCCGTACAGAGGAGGGTTCCTCACAGGAGCAGGTTCATTACAGAGGAGAGTTCCCTACAGGAGCAGGTTCCTTACATAGGAGGGTTCCCTACAGGAGCAGGTTCCTTACAGAGGAGGGTTCCCTACAGGAGCAGGTTCCTTACAGAGGAGGGTTCCCTACAGGAGCAGGTTCCCTACAGAGGAGGGTTCCCTACAGGAGCAGGTTCCTTACAGAGGAGGGTTCCCTACAGGAGCAGGTTCCCTACAGAGGAGGGTTCCCTACAGGAGCAGGTTCCTTACAGGAGCAGGTTCCCTACAGAGGAGGGTTCCCTACAGAGGAGGGTTCCCTACAGGAGCAGGTTCCCTACAGAGGAGGGTTCCCTACAGAGGAGGGTTCCCTACAGGAGCAGGTTCCCTACAGGAGCAGGTTCCCTACAGAGGAGGGTTCCCTACAGGAGCAGGTTCCCTACAGAGGAGGGTTCCCTACAGAGGAGGGTTCCCTACAGGAGCAGGTTCCCTACAGAGGAGGGTTCCCTACAGGAGCAGGTTCCTTACAGAGGAGGGTTCCCTACAGGAGCAGGTTCCTTACAGAGGAGGGTTCCCTACAGGAGCAGGTTCCCTACAGGAGCAGGTTCCTTACAGAGGAGGGTTCCCTACAGGAGCAGGTTCCCTACAGAGAAGGGTTCCCTACAGGAGCAGGTTCCTTACAGAGGAGGGTTCCCTACAGAGGAGGGTTCCCTACAGAGGAGGGTTCCCTACAGAGGAGGGTTCCCTACAGAGGAGGGTTCCCTACAGGAGCAGGTTCCTTACAGAGGAGGGTTCCCTACAGGAGCAGGTTCCTTACAGAGGAGGGTTCCCTACAGGAGCAGGTTCCTTACAGAGGAGGGTTCCCTACAGGAGCAGGTTCCCTACAGAGGAGGGTTCCCTACAGAGGAGGGTTCCCTACAGAGGAGGGTTCCCTACAGGAGCAGGTTCCTTACAGAGGAGGGTTCCCTACAGGAGCAGGTTCCCTACAGAGGAGGGTTCCCTACAGGAGCAGGTTCCTTACAGAGGAGGGTTCCCTACAGGAGCAGGTTCCCTACAGAGGAGGGTTCCCTACAGGAGCAGGTTCCTTACAGAGGAGGGTTCCCTACAGGAGCAGGTTCCCTACAGAGGAGGGTTCCCTACAGGAGCAGGTTCCCTACAGAGGAGGGTTCCCTACAGGAGCAGGTTCCCTACAGGAGCAGGTTCCCTACAGAGGAGGGTTCCCTACAGGAGCAGGTTCCCTACAGAGGAGGGTTCCCTACAGGAGCAGGTTCCTTACAGAGGAGGGTTCCCTACAGGAGCAGGTTCCCTACAGAGGAGGGTTCCCTACAGGAGCAGGTTCCTTACAGAGGAGGGTTCCCTACAGGAGCAGGTTCCCTACAGAGGAGGGTTCCCTACAGGAGCAGGTTCCCTACAGAGGAGGGTTCCCTACAGGAGCAGGTTCCCTACAGAGGAGGGTTCCCTACAGGAGCAGGTTCCTTACAGAGGAGGGTTCCCTACAGGAGCAGGTTCCCTACAGAGGAGGGTTCCCTACAGAGGAGGGTTCCCTACAGGAGCAGGTTCCCTACAGGAGCAGGTTCCTTACAGAGGAGGGTTCCCTACAGGAGCAGGTTCCCTACAGAGGAGGGTTCCCTACAGGAGCAGGTTCCTTACAGAGGAGGGTTCCCTACAGGAGCAGGTTCCTTACAGAGGAGGGTTCCCTACAGGAGCAGGTTCCTTACAGAGGAGGGTTCCCTACAGGAGCAGGTTCCCTACAGAGGAGGGTTCCTTACAGAGGAGGGTTCCCTACAGGAGCAGGTTCCTTACAGAGGAGGGTTCCCTACAGGAGCAGGTTCCTTACAGAGGAGGGTTCCCTACAGGAGCAGGTTCCCTACAGAGGAGGGTTCCCTACAGAGGAGGGTTCCCTACAGGAGCAGGTTCCCTACAGGAGCAGGTTCCTTACAGAGGAGGGTTCCCTACAGGAGCAGGTTCCCTACAGAGGAGGGTTCCCTACAGGAGCAGGTTCCTTACAGAGGAGGGTTCCCTACAGGAGCAGGTTCCTTACAGAGGAGGGTTCCCTACAGGAGCAGGTTCCTTACAGAGGAGGGTTCCCTACAGGAGCAGGTTCCTTACAGAGGAGGGTTCCCTACAGGAGCAGGTTCCCTACAGAGGAGGGTTCCTTACAGAGGAGGGTTCCCTACAGGAGCAGGTTCCTTACAGAGGAGGGTTCCCTACAGGAGCAGGTTCCTTACAGAGGAGGGTTCCCTACAGGAGCAGGTTCCCTACAGAGGAGGGTTCCCTACAGAGGAGGGTTCCCTACAGGAGCAGGTTCCCTACAGGAGCAGGTTCCCTACAGGAGCAGGTTCCTTACAGAGGAGGGTTCCCTACAGGAGCAGGTTCCCTACAGAGGAGGGTTCCCTACAGGAGCAGGTTCCTTACAGAGGAGGGTTCCCTACAGGAGCAGGTTCCCTACAGAGGAGGGTTCCTTACAGAGGAGGGTTCCCTACAGGAGCAGGTTCCTTACAGAGGAGGGTTCCCTACAGGAGCGGGTTCCCTACAGAGGAGGGTTCCCTACAGGAGCAGGTTCCCTACAGGAGCAGGTTCCTTACAGAGGAGGGTTCCCTACAGGAGCAGGTTCCCTACAGAGGAGGGTTCCCTACAGGAGCAGGTTCCTTACAGAGGAGGGTTCCCTACAGGAGCAGGTTCCTTACAGAGGAGGGTTCCCTACAGGAGCAGGTTCCTTACAGAGGAGGGTTCCCTACAGGAGCAGGTTCCTTACAGAGGAGGGTTCCCTACAGGAGCAGGTTCCCTACAGAGGAGGGTTCCTTACAGAGGAGGGTTCCTTACAGAGGAGGGTTCCCTACAGGAGCAGGTTCCTTACAGAGGAGGGTTCCCTACAGGAGCAGGTTCCTTACAGAGGAGGGTTCCCTACAGGAGCAGGTTCCCTACAGAGGAGGGTTCCCTACAGAGGAGGGTTCCCTACAGGAGCAGGTTCCCTACAGGAGCAGGTTCCCTACAGGAGCAGGTTCCTTACAGAGGAGGGTTCCCTACAGGAGCAGGTTCCCTACAGAGGAGGGTTCCCTACAGGAGCAGGTTCCTTACAGAGGAGGGTTCCCTACAGGAGCAGGTTCCCTACAGAGGAGGGTTCCTTACAGAGGAGGGTTCCCTACAGGAGCAGGTTCCTTACAGAGGAGGGTTCCCTACAGGAGCGGGTTCCCTACAGAGGAGGGTTCCCTACAGGAGCAGGTTCCTTACAGAGGAGGGTTCCCTACAGGAGCAGGGGGGAGGGGCGGGGGAGTTGCTGGGCAGGTACCATTCCCGCTGGGGGGGGGGGGCACACAGTAAGTCCCATTCCCATGCGGGCAGTACCATTTAGCGTTCCCGGGGGGGTGGGGGCAGGCTGGCGGGAAAGCTAACAGTAGAGGCGCAAAGTTGCGCTGGTAGCGGAGCCGGTAGGAGGGCGGCCACTCCCATCCCAGACTCACCGCGCTCCCCCGGTCCCTCCGCCTCCCGCCGGGCCCCTTCCCGCCGCTACATGTACGTACCGTGCAGCTCCGCCACTAATGGCTCCGGACCGAAGGAACAAGCTGCATCATTTCCTTCCCCGCCCCCGGGCCCCGCCCCCTCCTTCCCAGCCAATCCCATTGCACTGCGCCCCCGCCCGGCGCTCCGCCACTCCGCACTCGGCTGCTCGGCATGTTGGGGCGGCAGGGCCAGCCTGTGGGGAACCGAGCTGTGGGGCCCTCACTCACTGCACTCATGGGGGGCCCTCACTCACTGCACTCATGGGGGGCCCTCACTCACTGCACTCATGGGGGGCCCTCACTCACTGCACTCATGGGGGGCCCTCACTCACTGGGCTCATGGGGGGCCCTCACTCACTGCACTCACTGGGCTCATGGGGGGCCCTCACTCACTGGGCTCATGGGGGGCCCTCACTCACTGGGCTCATGGGGGGCCTCACTCACTGGGCTCATGGGGGGCCCTCACTGACTGCACTCACTGGGCTCATGGGGGGCCCTCACTCACTGGGCTCATGGGGGGCCCTCACTCACTGCACTCACTGGGCTCATGGGGGGCCCGCACTCACTGGGCTCATGGGGCCCCTCACTCACTGGGCTCATGGGGGGCCTCACTCACTGCGCTCATGGGGGGCCCTCACTCACTGCACTCACTGGGCTCATGGGGGGCCCTCACTCACTGCGCTCATGGGGGGCCCTCACTCACTGGGCTCATGGGGGGCCCTCACTCACTGCGCTCATGGGGGGCCCTCACTCACTGCACTCATGGGGGGCCCTCACTCACTGCACTCACTGGGCTCATGGGGGGCCCTCACTCACTGGGCTCATGGGGGGCCCTCACTCACTGCGCTCATGGGGGCCCCGCACTCACTGGGCTCATGGGGGGCCCTCACTCACTGCGCTCATGGGGGGCCCTCACTCACTGGGCTCATGGGGGGCCCTCACTCACTGCACTCACTGGGCTCATGGGGGGCCCTCACTCACTGCACTCATGGGGGGCCCTCACTCACTGGGCTCATGGGGGGCCCTCACTCACTGGGCTCATGGGGGGCCCTCACTCACTGGGCTCATGGGGGGCCCTCACTCACTGGGCTCATGGGGGGCCCTCACTCACTGGGCTCATGCGGGGCCCTCACTCACTGGGCTCATGGGGGCCCTCACTCACTGGGCTCATGGGGGGCCCTCACTCACTGGGCTCATGCGGGGCCCTCACTCACTGGGCTCATGGGGGGCCCTCACTCACTGGGCTCATGGGGGGCCCTCACTCACTGGGCTCATGCGGGGCCCTCACTCACTGGGCTCATGGGGGGCCCTCACTCACTGGGCTCATGTGGGGCGGCCCTCTGGCACAGGAAACATAGCCAACTTTTAAAAAAGTCAGTCAGGCTACCAACTGTACTGCCATTGGTTACTGTATAAGTTGCTGCAACTAATCATGTGCGTTTTTTGCTACATGAATTAGGCACTAGGACTAAAAAAAAAAATCTATAGACGCTTAAAGTATCAATCAGATATCTCTAGCCTGTCCTCCATTGATCTACAGCTCCAATGAAAGGTCTACCTATAACCAGCATCTAGTAACCCATGGCAACCAGTCAGGCAATTTCAAACAGCTGGCCATAAATGCTACTTACTGATTGGTTTCTGTGGGTAACCGTGTAGAAAACGTAAGACCTTAGTATTTATTTTTCTCTCAGAAGAGGGCCATTAACATCCCGTAGTGCTTGGGACCTGTTAGTTTGCATCTCCAGGTCCAGATATCTTTCATAACTATAATAACATGAATAAATACAGAGTGGCCCTCAGAGACACATCTTCATTAAAAAAAAATCCTTAGTTTAAGCCATCTTATAAATCAAGATGAATTATTTAGTGCTATGAGGAAATGCCTACAACATGGGGGCCATGTGTCATGAGCAAACAGCTGGGAATCCACTAGGGGCGCTGCTGCCAAGAGACGAGAAACTTGCCCCCGTGGGCAGCGCCCCTCAGGTTACCAGTGGCAGCAAAACGCCTGGTAATTTTAAGAGCCAAAATGCAATTTCTGTTCTTCCAGTGCAGAGAGCACTGTTAGGCAATAATATGTAATTCCAGCCCCCCTCACTGAGTTGCAAACCATGATCACTTTCCCATGATGCATTGGATCATCTTGTGGTGTCAGCATGGGCCCCGGGATGGAAAAAAGCATAAAATTAGGGGACCTGGGGCAAAAATTCTCCCATACCTGGCTATGGCAACTTCTAAAAAGTGTCATGGGCCAACAAAATTGAATATCAAAAGAATGATTTGATTGGAAGAGGTTCCTCACAGGCCAATGTGACTAAGGCATATGCAACTGGTATTATCTAAATTTCTCTATCGGCCCTCCTGTCAGATATATATTTATATATTATATGTATGGGATCCTTTAACTGGAAACTCGCTATCCAGTAAGTTCAGAATTACAGAAAGGCCATCTCCCATAGGCTCCCATATACGCAAATAATTTTTTTTAAAAATCACTTTTCTCTGTAATAGTAAAACAGTACCTGTACTTGATCCCAACTAAGATATAATTACCCCTTATTGGGGCAGAACAGCCCTATTGGGTTTATTTAATGGTTAAATGATTCCCTTTTCTCTGTAATAATAAAACAGTACCTGTACTTGATCCCAACTAAGATATAATTACCCCTTATTGGGGGCAGAACAGCCCTATTGGGTTTATTTAATGGTTAAATGATTCCCTTTTCTCTGTAATAATAAAACAGTACCTGTACTTGATCCCAACTAAGATATAATTACCCCTTATTGGGGGCAGAACAGCCCTATTGGGTTTATTTAATGGTTAAATGATTCCCTTTTCTCTGTAATAATAAAACAGTACCTGTACTTGATCCCAACTAAGATATAATTACCCCTTATTGGGGCAGAACAGCCCTATTGGGTTTATTTAATGGCTAAATGATTCCCTTTTCTCTGTAATAATAAAACAGTACCTGTACTTGATCCCAACTAAGATATAATTACCCCCCCTTCTTGGGGGCACAACAGCCCTATTGGGTTTATTTAATGGCTAAATGATTCCCTTTTCTCTGTAATAATAAAACAGTACCTGTACTTGATCCCAACTAAGATATAATTACCCCCCCTTCTTGGGGGCACAACAGCCCTATTGGGTTTATTTAATGGTTAAATGATTCCCTTTTCTCTGTAATAATAAAACAGTACCTGTACTTGATCCCAACTAAGATATAATTACCCCCTATTGGGGGCAGAACAGCCCTATTGGGTTTATTTAATGGTTAAATGATTCCCTTTTCTCTGTAATAATAAAACAGTACCTGTACTTGATCCCAACTAAGATATAATTACCCCCCCCTTATTGGGGGCAGAACAGCCCTATTGGGTTTATTTCATGGTTAAATGATTCCCTTTTCTCTGTAATAATAAAACAGTACCTGTACTTGATCCCAACAAAGATATAATTACCCTTTATTGGGGGCAGAACAGTCCTATTGGGTTTATTTAATGGTTAAATGATTCCCTTTTCTCTGTAATAATAAAACAGTACCTGTACTTGATCCCAACTAAGATATAATTACCCCTTATTGGGGGCAGAACAGTCCTATTGGGTTTATTTAATGGTTAAATGATTCCCTTTTCTCTGTAATAATAAAACAGTACCTGTACTTGATCCCAACTAAGATATAATTACCCCTTATTGGGGCAGAACAGCCCTATTGGGTTTATTTCATGGTTAAATGATTCCCTTTTCTCTGTAATAATAAAACAGTACCTGTACTTGATCCCAACTAAGATATAATTACCCCTTCTTGGGGGCAGAACAGCCCTATTGGGTTTATTTAATGGTTAAATGATTCCCTTTTCTCTGTAATAATAAAACAGTACCTGTACTTGATCCCAACTAAGATATAATTACCCCTTATTGGGGCAGAACAGCCCTATTGGGTTTATTTCATGGTTAAATGATTCCCTTTTCTCTGTAATAATAAAACAGTACCTGTACTTGATCCCAACTAAGATATAATTACCCCTTATTGGGGCAGAACAGCCCTATTGGGTTTATTTCATGGTTAAATTATTTTTAGAGGTCCAAATTATGGAAATCCCCCTTATCTGCAAAACCACAGGTCCCAAGCATTCTGGATAACATGTCCCATAGGGGCTGCTGTAAGAGTCACTATTTATTGGGCCTTTGTGGACTTGAAATGCCAGGGCCTACTTCCAATCCCAGTCTGGACTTGTGTCATAGTAACATAATAGTAGAAGTTGGACCAAGTTACAAGGGTACCTCAACCCTTATTTTACCTCAGGAAAAAAAGGGGGAGGATCAGGGGCTGAGTTATATAGAAGATGCCATGTTTATTTGGAAAGGCCCAAATTCTGCCCCTGGACCTGTAACCGGTGTTTATTTGCAATGAGGCCCCAATGTACCACAGCGATACCCTCCGATAGTCACTGAGGGAAACATATTGGCCTGGGTTTATTGATAATTCCAAGATTAGTGGTTTAGGACTGGCAGTGCCAGCTTGGGAGCATGGCGAGGGCAGAAAGGAATGGGCTGAGTGTGGTGTATACAATAAGGAATGGCTTCACTGTGTTCTATATGGCAACACTGGGCTGCTGGTACATCTCTGTTTTTTGTGTATTTTACTTTCACTTCTGAGTGGGTGGGTTTTGTCACTATGACAACTCAAGTTTTGCCGCCTTTTTTACCTCAGATCAGGGACTAGGTTATTTAAAGGGATACTGTCATCAAAATAAGAAACGTTTGTCCCTGCAACACGGTGCAATTTCACTCTGGGTGCTTTGGTTTGGGCATTGTACTCAGACTTTTGCTTTATTTCCATGGCACTAGGACTGGTTCTAAGAAAAAGCAAAAGAACTCTGTGCTATGAGCTTCACTTATTCCTGGGATCAATAGATCCATTTATCAGTCGGTTTATCTGTTTGTCTATCACATGATCAGAACACTTAGGGGCACATTTACTTACCCACGAACGGGCCGAATGCGTCCGATTGCGTTTTTTTCGTAATGATCGGTATTTGGCGATTTTTCGGAAAATTATCGCGACTTTTTCGTTGCCATTCCGAATGTTGCGCAAAATCTGGCAATTTTTTCGTAGCGTTAAAACTTGCACGAAAAGTAGCGCCTTTTTCGTAGCCATTCTGAAAGTTGCGCAAAATGTTGCGATTTTTTCGTAGCGTTCGGATTCATTCAAGCTTTAGTATGGTGACTTTCCTTGGGCCGGGTTGGAGTTGCAGAGTGCCATTGAGCCCTATGGGAGACTTTCCTTGGGCCGGGTTGGAGCTGCAGAGTGCCATTGAGCCCTATGGGAGACTTTCCTTGGGCCGGGTTGGAGCTGCAGAGTGCCATTGAGCCCTATTGGAGACTTTCCTTGGGCCGGGTTGGAGCTGCAGAGTGCCATTGAGCCCTATGGGAGACTTTCCTTGGGCTGGGTTGGAGTTGCAGAGTGCCATTGAGCCCTATGGGAGGCTTTCCTTGGGCCGGGTTGGAGCTGCAGAGTGCCATTGAGCCCTATGGGAGACTTTCCTTGGGCTGGGTTGGAGTTGCAGAGTGCCATTGAGCCCTATGGGAGACTTTCCTTGGGCCGGGTTGGAGCTGCAGAGTGCCATTGAGCCCTATGGGAGGCTTTCCTTGGGCCGGGTTGGAGCTGCAGAGTGCCATTGAGCCCTATGGGAGACTTTCCTTGGGCCGGGTTGGAGCTGCAGAGTGCCATTGAGCCCTATGGGAGACTTTCCTTGGGCCAGGTTGGAGCTGCAGAGTGCCATTGAGCCCTATGGGAGGCTTTCCTTGGGCCGGGTTGGAGCTGCAGAGTGCCATTTAGTCCTATGGGAGGCTTTCCTTGGGCCGGGTTGGAGCTGCAGAGTGCCATTGAGCCCTATGGGAGACTTTCCTTGGGTCGGGATGGAGCTGCAGAGTGCCATTGAGCCCTATGGGAGACTTTCCTTGGGCCAGGTTGGAGCTGCAGAGTGCCATTGAGCCCTATGGGAGACTTTCCTTGGGCCGGGTTGGAGCTGCAGGGTGCCATTGAGCCCTATGGGAGACTTTCCTTGGGCCGGGTTGGAGCTGCAGGGTGCCATTGAGCCCTATGGGAGGCTTTCCTTGGGCCGGGTTGGAGCTGCAGAGTGCCATTGAGCCCTATGGGAGACTTTCCTTGGGCCGGGTTGGAGCTGCAGAGTGCCATTGAGCCCTATGGGAGACTTTCCTTGGGTCGGGTTGGAGCTGCAGAGTGCCATTGAGCCCTATGGGAGACTTTCCTTGGGCCGGGTTGGAGCTGCAGAGTGCCATTGAGCCCTATGGGAGACTTTCCTTGGGCCGGGTTGGAGCTGCAGAGTGCCATTGAGCCCTATGGGAGACTTTCCTTGGGCCGGGTTGGAGCTGCAGAGTGCCATTGAGCCCTATGGGAGACTTTCCTTGGGCCGGGTTGGAGCTGCAGAGTGCCATTGAGCCCTATGGGAGACTTTCCTTGGGCCGGGTTGGAGCTGCAGAGTGCCATTGAGCCCTATGGGAGACTTTCCTTGGGCCGGGTTGGAGCTGCAGAGTGCCATTGAGCCCTATGGGAGACTTTCCTTGGGCCGGGTTGGAGCTGCAGAGTGCCATTGAGCCCTATGGGAGACTTTCCTTGGGCCAGGTTGGAGCTGCAGAGTACCATTGAGCCCTATGGGAGACTTTCCTTGGGCTGGGTTGGAGCTGCAGAGTGCCATTGAGCCCTATGGGAGACTTTCCTTGGGCCGGGTTGGAGCTGCAGAGTGCCATTGAGCCCTATGGGAGACTTTCCTTGGGCCGGGTTGGAGCTGCAGAGTGCCATTGAGCCCTATGGGAGACTTTCCTTGGGCCGGGTTGGAGCTGCAGAGTGCCATTGAGCCCTATGGGAGACTTTCCTTGGGCCGGGTTGGAGCTGCAGAGTGCCATTGAGCCCTATGGGAGACTTTCCTTGGGCCGGGTTGGAGCTGCAGAGTGCCATTGAGCCCTATGGGAGACTTTCCTTGGGCCGGGTTGGGGCTGCAGAGTGCCATTGAGCCCTATGGGAGACTTTCCTTGGGACGGGTTGGAGCTGCAGAGTGCCATTGAGCCCTATGGGAGACTTTCCTTGGGCCGGGTTGGAGCTGCAGAGTGCCATTGAGCCCTATGGGAGACTTTCCTTGGGCCGGGTTGGAGCTGCAGAGTGCCATTGAGCCCTATGGGAGGCTTTCCTTGGGCCGGGTTGGAGCTGCAGAGTGCCATTGAGCCCTATGGGAGACTTTCCTTGGGCCGGGTTGGAGCTGCAGAGTGCCATTGAGCCCTATGGGAGACTTTCCTTGGGCCAGGTTGGAGCTGCAGGGTGCCTTTGAGTCCTATGGGAGACTTCCAAAATCATGCTAAGTCTGAAAGTTTCGCCGCCGCTTACGAGCGCTCAATACGAAAAAGTCGCGACAAGATACGAGCGAATCGTAATGGTTTTTTCGCGAAAATCGTATTGGTAACGAAAAAGTCGCAACAATTTCCGAAAAGTCGTAAAGGCGCCGAAAAAATCGCAAAAATACGAAAAAGTCGCAAAATGTTCGTTTTCCAATCAGAATTTTTCCAATTTGGATTCGAATTCGTGTCTTAGTAAATCAGCCCCTTAATGTATGCAATACCATATCTCCCAACATTTAAGAAACTGAAAGCAGAAAATCTGCCATGTGCACTGTGATGGTGACATTTTGGGTACGCCCCCTTTGTGGCCACACCCAGGTAACCACACCCTTTTTATATGATTGGAATGACATATTGTGGTCCCCTCCATTTAACAGATGCAATGGTGAGCCCCTCAAGCATTTACAATACAATAACTGTAATGTACCTTTCATATTTTGAGGTTGCCACGTGGCATGAAATTTTTTGGGGAAAAAATGACAAATTCTAACCAAAACAATGTGGTTTGGTGTTTGTGTTCTTTAGAAGTTAGACTATTTTTCCTGGCTCTCCTAATCTGGGGCTGTAGTGAGGCCTAAAACTAGGGATGCACCAAATCCAGGATTCGGTTCGGTATTCGGCCAGGATTCGGGCTTTATTGGCAGGGTTCGGTTGTGGTCGAATCCACGGTCCTGGCTGAACTGAATCCGTATTAGCATAAATTAGCATACTCTAATTAGCATTTGGAAGGGTTAAATGTTAGGGGGAAAAACCCTTCCCAATCCTAAGCATATGCTAATTAGGATACGGTTCTGTATTCGCCAGATCCACCGGGGTGGGTTCGGGGGGATCGGCCAAACTTTTGGGTTCGGTTCATCCCTACCTAAAACTGGCCAAAAATTTGCAAAACTGCTACAAATTCACGAAACACATTGAAGCCAATTTTTTTACTCGCAACAATTTTTATGCGTGACTTTTTTTCTTTCTCCAAATGCATTAAAGGAGACATATTGGATAAATGGGGTAAAACCCCCAACCCTGTAGGCAATTATGAATAATATCCGGTGCTGGTTTCCCTTTGGGCTAAACATTAACCCTGTCTGTAACAATGGCCCCTTTATTGGAGCTCCCTATAGATCCTCTCAGGTCCCTGTCTGGGTTTCACATGAGGGGTGGGCGTGTCCTAACGGTCCCTGCCAGAAGCACAGTAGGAGCGGGAGAGCCAATCACAGCCCTGCAGTCACACAAGCACAGACAGGCTTCAGTTCCCTATCAGGTCAGCCTAGCTGCTGATTGGTTCCTATCCTACAGTGCAGGTTACGGAGGGCCGCCGGCCCCCCTGCACATCCAGAGAATTCAGCCAGCAGGAAGTGGAACAGATGGGCGGGGCTAGTGGGGTTTTGGTGGAATTTCTCAATAAATCAGTCAGAAACACAACTTTTTTTAGCCCAATCCTTCTATATCTAGAGGAGTATAATTCCCTGGTACATTGTTAATTTTTATAGGATATGTCTCCTTTAAAGTCAATGGGCATTTTTTTTTGGCTGCGACCTTTTTGTCTCTCGCAACATTTTCTCTTGGTGACTTTTTTCTGTGAATTTTTGTTTGCGGAAAGTTTTTGCCAAAATTGGCGAAATGTGGTGTTTCGAAAATTTGCTCATTGCTGGTATGTACTTAATATGGGGTCCACACAGTTTTGGTGATTCTATTCACGTGTGGTATCATAGTATTCCAGGGAGCCCTGGCCCTCGTATTTATGATGTGTTCTCTTAGTATCCAGGAACACGTGGCAGATAAGGTGCTGAGCTGATTTTATAAATTTTTGAATGAGAGGCTGGTATATGAATAGGGAAGGGGCTGAATAGAAGAACAAATTATAAAAAGTAACAATAACAATAAAACTGGAGCCTCACAGAGCAATAGGGTTTGGATGCTGGGGTCAGTGACCCCCATTTGAAAGCAGGAAATAGTTCAAAAACTATAACAAATAAATAATGAAAACCAATTGAAAAGTTACTTAGAATCAGGGTCGGACTGGGGGGTGGAGGGCCCACCGGGGCTTCTGCCTCAGGGGCTCCTGCACCACCCAATGGCCCCCGGCGCCTTCACACCTCCCCCGCAGGAGCCCCCAACACCCTCCGACCCCCTCCCCCGAGCGTGCCTAAATTAAACTCACCTGCGGCGTTGGGGGAAGGAGATCGGCGGATCACATGAGTTCCCTGGGGGGTTCCGGTCTGGGCCGCCGGGGGCCCACCAGGTTTTTTCCCCAGCGGCTCAGTCCGACGCTGCTTAGAATAGGCCATTCTATAACATACTAAAAAAATACTAAAAGATGAGTAGCAAGGAATATTTACCCATTTTGTATCGTTGGAGTGCACTTTCTCAAGGTATATTGTATATGGGGTTTATTTACTGATGGGGGCTCCTCTGACACATAAACCACAGACGATGAGAGGCCGATTGATCAATTTCCAAATTTGTGGGACAAAAATTACGAGCTACTTTTTTCCCGCAATCGCATTCTTCTTTCCACAATCACTAGAAAAACCTCAAACGGGTGAATGTTGTTGTGTTTAATCAGGGAAAAAAAGTTGTTTGCAAACAAAAATCTCAACCGTTTTAATAAACTCAATAGAAAAAATAAGAAAAAACAATGTTGCTTGAATGTTGAAATAATCCCATAATATGCACTAAATTGTCAGCTTTTAGATATTTACATTTGATAAATCTCACAAAAAAAAGTCGCCATCTTGAATTGTAATAAATGTGCCCCTGAGTGATTGCACAAGTGTCATAAAAATTAGAATGGGCAGATTCACATTTTTGGGTCTCTAGAAAGCGCACATGTGAATAGGAATTTCCTGGCTTTTAAACTGAATTGTGTCTTTGTGCCCAAGAGCACATGGGAGGTATTTATGGCCACAAGTGCAGTGTGCAAAGTGCAATGTTGAACACAAATTGCCATTTAAATAACATTTTTTTTTAAAAACATGGGGCTAGCCATATTCTTCATTTCCCAGGGTGCCACAGATATGTGACCTGTGCTCTGATAAACAGTCACACTTTACTGCTGCGCTGCAAGTTGAAGTGATACCCCCCCTCCCCCCCTCATCCCCAGCAGCCGATCAGCAGAACAATGGGAAGGGAGCAAGATAGCAGCTCCCAGTAGGCATCAAAATAGCACTCAATAGTAAGAAATCCAAGTCCGGCTTGGACATTTGTTGGTTCAAGAATAAAAGGTTAAATGGCAGAGGGAATTATTTGCTGTGTAACAGTGTCATTTAGAGATAAAAAGTGCCCCATAAATATCATGACAGTTTCCTCTTCAGCATATGGAAGGCAAGCTCAGTTGGATTTAAATCAGGTGACCAGCTTGGCCATTCAAGAATTATCCATTGTTTAGCTTGAGAAACCCCCGTGTTGCCTTAGCAGTAAGTTTGGGATCATTATCTTGTTGTAGGAAGAAGCTTCACCTTATGAGTTTGGAGGCACTTACTGGAACCTGAGCAGATAAGATGTTTCTATACAGCTCACAATGTACGAGTCCCATCACCAATGCAGATAAGTGTGCCACACCTGCCCAAGCCATACCCCCCACCACCATGTTTAACAGATGAGCCGCTATGCTTTGGATATTGGGCAGTTCCATTCCGCTTACACACTTTCCCCTTGCCATCACTCTGATACAGGTTAATCTTGCTCTCGTTTGGCCATAACACCTTTTCCCATATTCTGCAGCCTCTTTTTAGTACTTTCCACAAACTGTAATTGCCCCTTTTTGCAGCTAACTAGTGGTTTGTATCTTGCAGTGTAGTCTCTGTATTTGTCAGGACCTGCCTGTACTCAAACTCTGGACTGTATATTAGGCAGGTCCTGCATTACCTTGTTGAGCCACTGGAGACCTTGGGGATCCAGTCCTACACATATTGTTAAATATTCTTCAGTTTCTCGTTGTTCATGCTCACCTCCTCCTCCCTCAGTAAGCCCAGGTGTTTGCAATCCGGCAATTAATGGGCTTTATAAGCCTGTTACAAGTAACTCCTGGTTGCTTGATCATTATGCCCTTATAGGCTGATCGAGCACTTGTACCTGCGGTTCTGCCTGATTCCGTGTGCTATATACCCTGTTCCTCTGCTCCTGCTCCGGGCCTCAGTTGGATCTCCTGGTATTGACCTCGGTCTGTTTATTTCACTACTGTCTGTCTCCAGCCTGCCCCTGACCACAGCCTGTTTATCGGAATCTCCTTGCTCGCTGCCAGACCCTCTGCCTGCTATATGGACCTATCATTTGCTGCCTGCCTCTGACAACTGGCCTGTTGTAAGGACTTACGTATTTGTTTATTGCTATATTTCACTCCTTATAATAAATCATCTTTCACCATAACATGTTTCCAGCCTATCAACAAGTGAAGTACCCACTCTATCCGTGTTACACACACATAGGCTCCTACCTGCCAGCCACCCACCTGTGGCTCAACCTGACAGTATTTCTGTTCATGAAGCCTTCTGCGGATAGGAGCCTCTGGCACAGACACGGCTGCCTCCTGGAGATGCTTCTGATCTGTTTTACTGATGATTGAGGATTATTCTTTCCCATAGTGAGAATTCTTCTGCCATCAGCAGTTGAGATCTTCCTTGGCCTACCGGCCCCTTTGCCATTACAGAGCTCACCAGTGTATTCTTGCTCCTTACTGATATTCCAGACACTTGACTTTGGCAATCCTAAGGTTTAACTGATGTCTCTAATGGCTTTATTCTTGTTTTTCAGCCTTCCTTGACTTTTATTGGTGCAGCTTTTCTCCTCATGTTGAACAATGGCAACTCCAGACTCCCAATGGTACTAGCAGCCTGGGTACCTTATCCCTGCACTAATGCAGCAGTGCCGCACACCTGAGTAACACAAACACCTGTGAAGCCAAATGTCCCAAACATTATGGTGCCCTGAAACGAGCGGGACGGTTTATAAAAAAGTGTTGGAATTTCTACATGGGGAAACTGAAATGTATGCACCTTAATCACATCAGAATTGTTTGAGTTACAATTTTACACTGAGGAGCAGAGGGGTAAATCAAAGAAATTGTATGTATGTGTGTGTATGTATATCTTTATTTATAAAGTGCTACTTATGTACCCAGCGCTGTACAGTAGAATACATTAATACAAACAGGGGGTTATTAAGATAATAATAGATAAATACACAGTATAACAATAAATACAGATAAATACATTTGCAACAAGTTAAGAGTCAAAGACACAAGAGGATGGAGGTCCCTGCCCCGTAGAGCTTACAGTCTATATGGGAGGGTAACAGATACAAATAGGCAAATATAAGTGCTGTAGGTCACAGTGGTTGACATTATGGAGGGCGCTGTATAAATGCCCCACAAAGTAAAAGGGCACAAAAAATTGGTTCTGCAGTTAGTGTCTGCTGGCACTAAAAGGGTTAATGCCCCGCCACAGACGCCATTACTTTTAAACCAGCAGTTTCTCAACCTGTGGGTCGGGACCCCTTTGGGGTTGGAACAACCCTTTCACAGGGGTCACCTAAGACCATCAGAAAACACATATTTCCGATGGTCTTAGGAATAATTTGATGGTTGGGGGTCACCACTACATGAGGAACTGTATTAAAGGGTCACGGCAATAGGCAGGTTGAGAAATACTGTTTTAAACCAATGCTTGCGGGGGGGGGGGTTAAACACACATGCACATTCTGACACGCACACGCGCACACTGATATGCTGCTGTCCTCAGATGACCGAGGTATACTGTATATATCCGTAGTACATATATATTGCCAGTTTGCTTGGAAGGAACCGGCCCCATGTCCTTTCCGCTCCTGCTGCAGCAGATCTCATATTTACTCCAGTCAGGTTGCCACCTGGCTAGTGTTTTAGTGCCGCTGCCAGTACAAGTGCCAGCCGGTGCCAATGTTATTAATAGGGAAGAAAGATAACGGAGGTAGGAAGAGCCGAAGCAGCCGTAGGTGTGCCACAGTGTAAGCCGTGCTGTGTCCCAGCAGTGACAGTGGCAGAGGGGGGGGCTGGCTGGCGGAGCGTAGCTACAGGAGTAGGAGGAGCGCAGCTGACAGCCAGGAAAGGGAGGGCAGGCAGAGAGCTGGAAGGGAGTGCTAGTGGCAGAGCAGGGCTGATTCCTTCTCCTGATGTCAGACTGAGGGAGGAACTTCCTGCTTCCTCTCAATCCCCTGCTGCCACCCATATAGGCTTTTTTTTAAAAAAAAAATTTTAGGGGCCTAGCGTCCATTGCTGCGTTGGATGTTTCGGGGCTGCTGCCCTGGTTCTTGGATGTGGGGGGAGGCACGTAGCCCCGTCAGGTTGGTCTGATCCGCTGAAAGGCCCCTATTCCGGCTCCGTTATGATCTGCTCGGTGACAGCTGGGGACAGGCTGAGCCTCACAGCAGCCCGGAGGGAACTGGAGAAGCCCCTGCCAGAGGGAGACTCGGCGCAGGTACAGGGGGGGAAAGGGGCCGGCTCTGTTGGGGGGGATGCTGGGAATTGTAGTACATTAATAGCTGCAGGTTGGACAGTGGTAAAGTGTTACTGGCACTATCTTGCCTTACTATACACACTTACAGATTTATCTCCTTTCCAAATACAGAGAGAAATCTCTGAGGGGGAGTTGATTTACTTTCCCCTCTACATGCTCTGCGGGGCCCCAAAAACAACCACTTTGGGGCCACAGAGAAATGGATGTATCTCTACCCGTGTTTGTCTGTGCTGTCAGCGCTGGGCAATCTGTGCATATGTGTGTGTGTGTATGTGGCCAGTGTGTGTGTGTGTGCGTGTTTGTGCGCACGTGTGTGTATGAGGCCAGTGTGTGTATGTGTGCATATGTGCCCAGTGTGTGTGTTTGTGTATATGTACATGTTTGTGGCCAGTGTGTGTGGCCAGTTTGTGTGTGTGTATGTGGCTTGTGTGTGTGTTTGTGTGCATATGTGGCCAGTGTATGTGTGTATGTACATATTTGGCTAGTGTGTGTGTTTGTGTATGTGGCCAGTTTGTGTATGTGTGCATATGTGGTTTGTGTGTGTTTGTGTATGTGTGCATATGTGGCCAGTGTGTGTGTTTATGTACATATTTGGCTAGTATGTGTGTGTGGCCAGTTTGTGTGTATGTTTGTGTATGTGTGCATATGTGGCGTGTGTGTGTATGTGGCAAGTGTGTGCAGAATGTTTGTGTGTGTATGTCTGTATGGCCAGTATGTGCAGTATGTGCGTGTGTATGTGAGTGTGTGCAGCAGACCCAACATGCGTGACTGGCTGAGTGGGGGGTTAGAAAGCAAGCTGCTAGGTCCAGCAGCCTGTATATTATGCACACCCACTGGGTTACCCACTGCTGCCTACCCCTGTGGTACAGCCACTCATAGCTCCCTCCTACAGGTGCACCCTAGCACCCCCCCCGCATTCTAACATAATCACCCACATTAACTTTGTTACCCTGCACAGTGTCACACTGAAGAAAGAATAGGTATGGCACGTTCATATATCTTTTAGGCTCCATTTATTTCAAGCCATAGTATAAAGGGATTCTGTCATTATATTTATGGGGTACTTTTTATCTCTAAATGACACTGTTACACAGCAAATAATTCCCTCTGCCATTTAACCTTTTATTCTTGTACCAACAAATGTATTTGTAGCTGTAATATTTGTGTGTAGGCGCCATCTCAGTGCCTTGTGCCTGAGTCTGAGCTTTCAGCCAGCGCTACACATTAGAACTGCTTTCAGCTAACCTATTGTTTCTCCTACTTCCATGTAACTGAAGGAGTCCCAAGCCGGACTTGGGTTTCTTACTATTGAGTGCTATTCTGATACCTACTGGAAGCTGCTATCTTGCTCCCTTCCCACTGTTCTGCTGATCGGCTGCTGGGGGTGAGGGGGATATCACTCCAACTTGCAGCGCAGCAGTAAAGTGTGCCTGAGTCTGAGCTTTCAGCCAGCGCTACACATTAGAACTGCTTTCAGCTAACCTATTGTTTCTCCTACTCCCATGTAACTGGAGGAGTCCCAAGCCGGACTTGGATTTCTTGCTATTGAGTGCTATTCTGATACCTACTGGGAGCTGCTATCTTGCTCCCTTCCCATTGTTCTGCTGATCGGCTGCTGGAGGTGAGGGGGGGGGGGGGATATCACTCCAACTTGCAGCGCAGCAGTAAAGTGTGAGTGAAGTTTATCAGAGCACAGGTCACATGGCTGTGGCACCATGGGAAAAACAGATTACAATGCAGGATTCTGCGGGAGAAGCTCTATTAACTGATGGGTTTTGAAAAAAAAAAAAACATATTTTCCCCTGACAGTATTCCTTTAACTTGTGCAGTGAATTAATTTTACTCCCCGTGGGTAAGTGAAACCAGACTAGACCAGTACTTACACATGGACAAAGCTCTGCTTCTTTATATTCACTGTTTTTGGGCTGCTCTCTTCCCCGTAGTCAGACAAGGGGCAGGATATGATTGGGTTGATTTCTGTAGAATAGAGAGAGCAACGTCAAACAGTTGGTGGAACAGGGGCACCCACAAGAGACCAAGCATTATCAGCCTCCCAACGCTACCAGTTATTGCAATGGGCAAACCCTCCAGCTGGCTTCTCACCAAGACCATCAAGTTTAGCTGTTTCACCAAGTAAACGTGCCTAAATTTTCCTTTAAACATTACTGAACACATTCATAAATATATATATATATGTCAGCAGATCACCCCCAGCTCATCCCTGCCTGATAGGGTGCTTATGGCATGTAATATGTACATTTATTTCTGTATCTAACTCTTTTATTAATATTTTTCTGAGGCTGAAAATGATTGCTATTGCAAACATTCTGATTTCCATGATATAGATATTTTAGAATTCTGTGCAAACAAGCAAAGTCTGTGGTTTTATATAGTATTATGATTATCTGCATGTTGTATTTGTTTTCTTTTTTTCCTCTGTCCCCAAACAATATAAGTGGCGTTTATAGGAGATGATGTGTGGGGCATCTGGCAGTGATGCCCCCTGGCTACTTTAATTGCCCTACAGACGCAGCTTTATTTGGTGCCGTATGGCCCTTGGTTGGCTGCCAGTTTGTAGCAGAGACTCAGTAGAACCACAGTATAACCTCAGTATAACACAGTATTTCCTCCTCGGTGACCAAATGTTCTACTTTGCTCTCAGTAGAGCATAAAAACCAAATACTTCTTGTTTATGGAGTTACCGCTGAAGCAATGCAGCGACATTACTCAACCCTCCATGTCTTGCTGCAAGTGGATGCTGAAACATGAATAATTTCGCTTGTGAAAGGACTGAATCTGAAATAATATCACTGAGATCTGTGTTTATGGGTCACAGCCTGACCCATAAACAGTTTAGTGCTATTAGTACACTTTGGGCCCTAGAGAGACTGACTCCATTTATGTCGCTGGGATTAGTGAACTTTGGGCGAGGAAGGGCTGACAAATAAACATGTCACTAAAATTAGTACACGTTGAGACTCCATTCACATCTCTTAAATGAATACACAGGCACAACCAAGATGCCCCTAGATCACTTTGGATCTAGCTTGGCACCCCTAGAAACCAACCTATAAACATGGCATGGCCATCGGTACACTTTGAGTATTGGAAAGAGTGACCCATAAACATGTCACTGTCACTACTACAATTGGGGCCCAAGTGGACTGACCCATAAACATGTCACTGTCACTACTACACTTGGGGCCTAGGTGGGACTGACCCATAAACATGTCACTGTCACTACTACACTTGGGGCCTAGGTGGGACTGACCCATAAACATGTCACTGTCACTACTACACTTGGGGCCCAAGTGGGACTGACCCATAAACATGTCACTGTCACTACTACACTTGGGGCCTAGGAGGGACTGACCCATAAACATGTCACTGTCACTACTACACTTGGGGCCCAAGTGGGACTGACCCATAAACATGTCACTGTCACTACTACACTTGGGGCCCAAGTGGGACTGACCCATAAACATGTCACTGTCACTACTACACTTGGGGCCTAGGTGGGACTGACCCATAAACATGTCACTGTCACTACTACACTTGGGGCCTAGAAGGGACTGACCCATAAACATGTCACTGTCACTACTACACTTGGGGCCTAGGTGGAACTGACCCATAAACATGTCACTGTCACTACTACACTTGGGGCCTAGGAGGGACTGACCCATAAACATGTCACTGTCACTACTACACTTGGGGCCCAAGTGGGACTGACCCATAAACATGTCACTGTCACTACTACACTTGGGGCCCAAGTGGGACTGACCCATAAACATGTCACTGTCACTACTACACTTGGGGCCCAAGTGGGACTGACCCATAAACATGTCACTGTCACTACTACACTTGGGGCCTAGGAGGGACTGACCCATAAACATGTCACTGTCACTACTACACTTGGGGCCCAAGTGGGACTGACCCATAAACATGTCACTGTCACTACTACACTTGGGGCCCAAGTGGGACTGACCCATAAACATGTCACTGTCACTACTACACTTGGGGCCCAAGTGGGACTGACCCATAAACATGTCACTGTCACTACTACACTTGGGGCCTAGGTGGGACTGACCCATAAACATGTCACTGTCACTACTACACTTGGGGCCTAGAAGGGACTGACCCATAAACATGTCACTGTCACTACTACACTTGGGGCCCAAGTGGGACTGACCCATAAATATGTCACTGTCACTACTACACTTGGGGCCTAGAAGGGACTGACCCATAAACATGTCACTGTCACTACTACAATTGGGGCCTAGGAAGGACTGACCCATAAACATGTCACTGTCACTACTACACTTGAGGCCCAAGTGGGACTGACCCATAAACATGTCACTGTCACTACTACACTTGGGGCCCAAGTGGGACTGACCCATAAACATGTCACTGTCACTACTACACTTGGGGCCCAAGTGGGACTGACCCATAAACATGTCACTGTCACTACTACACTTGGGGCCTAGGAGGGACTGACCCATAAACATGTCACTGTCACTACTACACTTGGGGCCAAAGTGGGACTGACCCATAAACATGTCACTGTCACTACTACACTTGGGGCCTAGGAGGGACTGACCCATAAACATGTCACTGTCACTACTACACTTGGGGCCCAAGTGGGACTGACCCATAAACACGTCACTGTCACTACTACACTTGGGGCCTAGAAGGGACTGACCCATAAACATGTCACTGTCACTACTACACTTGGGGCCTAGGATGGACTGACCCATAAACATGTCACTGTCACTACTACACTTGGGGCCCAAGTGGGACTGACCCATAAACATGTCACTGTCACTACTACACTTGGGGCCCAAGTGGGACTGACCCATAAACATGTCACTGTCACTACTACACTTGGGGCCCAAGTGGGACTGACCCATAAACATGTCACTGTCACTACTACACTTGGGGCCCAAGTGGGACTGACCCATAAACATGTCACTGTCACTACTACACTTGGGGCCCAAGTTGGACTGACCCACAAACATGTCACTGTCACTGCTACACTTGGGGCCCAAGTGGGACTGACCCATAAACATGTCACTGTCACTACTACACTTGGGGCCTAGGAGGGACTGACCCATAAACATGTCACTGTCACTACTACACTTGGGGCCCAAGTGGGACTGACCCATAAACATGTCACTGTCACTACTACACTTGGGGCCCAAGTGGGACTGACCCATAAACATGTCACTGTCACTACTACACTTGGGGCCCAAGTGGGACTGACCCATAAACATGTCACTGTCACTACTATACTTGGGGCCCAAGTGGGACTGACCCATAAACATGTCACTGTCACTACTACACTTGGGGCCTAGGAGGGACTGACCCATAAACATGTCACTGTCACTACTACACTTGGGGCCCAAGTGGGACTGACCCATAAACACGTCACTGTCACTACTACACTTGGGGCCTAGGAGGGACTGACCCATAAACATGTCACTGTCACTACTACACTTGGGGCCTAGGATGGACTGACCCATAAACATGTCACTGTCACTACTACACTTGGGGCCCAAGTGGGACTGACCCATAAACATGTCACTGTCACTACTACACTTGGGGCCCAAGTGGGACTGACCCATAAACATGTCACTGTCACTACTACACTTGGGGCCTAGGAGGGACTGACCCATAAACATGTCACTGTCACTACTACACTTGGGGCCCAAGTGGGACTGACCCATAAACATGTCACTGTCACTACTACACTTGGGGCCCAAGTGGGACTGACCCATAAACATGTCACTGTCACTGCTACACTTGGGGCCCAAGTGGGACTGACCCATAAACATGTCACTGTCACTACTATACTTGGGGCCCAAGTGGGACTGACCCATAAACATGTCACTGTCACTACTACACTTGGGGCCTAGGAGGGACTGACCCATAAACATGTCACTGTCACTACTACACTTGGGGCCCAAGTGGGACTGACCCATAAACATGTCACTGTCACTACTACACTTGGGGCCCAAGTGGGACTGACCCATAAACATGTCACTGTCACTACTACACTTGGGGCCCAAGTGGGACTGACCCATAAACATGTCACTGTCACTACTACACTTGGGGCCCAAGTGGGACTGACCCATAAACATGTCACTGTCACTACTACACTTGGGGCCCAAGTGGGACTGACCCATAAACATGTCACTGTCACTACTACACTTGGGGCCTAGGAGGGACTGACCCATAAACATGTCACTGTCACTACTACACTTGGGGCCCAAGTGGGACTGACCCATAAACATGTCACTGTCACTACTACACTTGGGGCCCAAGTGGGACTGACCCATAAACATGTCACTGTCACTACTACACTTGGGGCCCAAGTGGGACTGACCCATAAACATGTCACTGTCACTACTACACTTGGGGCCTAGGTGGGACTGACCCATAAACATGTCACTGTCACTACTACACTTGGGGCCTAGAAGGGACTGACCCATAAACATGTCACTGTCACTACTACACTTGGGGCCCAAGTGGGACTGACCCATAAATATGTCACTGTCACTACTACACTTGGGGCCTAGAAGGGACTGACCCATAAACATGTCACTGTCACTACTACAATTGGGGCCTAGGAGGGACTGACCCATAAACATGTCACTGTCACTACTACACTTGAGGCCCAAGTGGGACTGACCCATAAACATGTCACTGTCACTACTACACTTGGGGCCCAAGTGGGACTGACCCATAAACATGTCACTGTCACTACTACACTTGGGGCCCAAGTGGGACTGACCCATAAACATGTCACTGTCACTACTACACTTGGGGCCTAGGAGGGACTGACCCATAAACATGTCACTGTCACTACTACACTTGGGGCCAAAGTGGGACTGACCCATAAACATGTCACTGTCACTACTACACTTGGGGCCTAGGAGGGACTGACCCATAAACATGTCACTGTCACTACTACACTTGGGGCCCAAGTGGGACTGACCCATAAACACGTCACTGTCACTACTACACTTGGGGCCTAGAAGGGACTGACCCATAAACATGTCACTGTCACTACTACACTTGGGGCCTAGGATGGACTGACCCATAAACATGTCACTGTCACTACTACACTTGGGGCCCAAGTGGGACTGACCCATAAACATGTCACTGTCACTACTACACTTGGGGCCCAAGTGGGACTGACCCATAAACATGTCACTGTCACTACTACACTTGGGGCCCAAGTGGGACTGACCCATAAACATGTCACTGTCACTACTACACTTGGGGCCCAAGTGGGACTGACCCATAAACATGTCACTGTCACTACTACACTTGGGGCCCAAGTGGGACTGACCCATAAACATGTCACTGTCACTACTACACTTGGGGCCCAAGTTGGACTGACCCACAAACATGTCACTGTCACTGCTACACTTGGGGCCCAAGTGGGACTGACCCATAAACATGTCACTGTCACTACTACACTTGGGGCCTAGGAGGGACTGACCCATAAACATGTCACTGTCACTACTACACTTGGGGCCCAAGTGGGACTGACCCATAAACATGTCACTGTCACTACTACACTTGGGGCCCAAGTGGGACTGACCCATAAACATGTCACTGTCACTACTACACTTGGGGCCCAAGTGGGACTGACCCATAAACATGTCACTGTCACTACTATACTTGGGGCCCAAGTGGGACTGACCCATAAACATGTCACTGTCACTACTACACTTGGGGCCTAGGAGGGACTGACCCATAAACATGTCACTGTCACTACTACACTTGGGGCCCAAGTGGGACTGACCCATAAACACGTCACTGTCACTACTACACTTGGGGCCTAGGAGGGACTGACCCATAAACATGTCACTGTCACTACTACACTTGGGGCCTAGGATGGACTGACCCATAAACATGTCACTGTCACTACTACACTTGGGGCCCAAGTGGGACTGACCCATAAACATGTCACTGTCACTACTACACTTGGGGCCCAAGTGGGACTGACCCATAAACATGTCACTGTCACTACTACACTTGGGGCCTAGGAGGGACTGACCCATAAACATGTCACTGTCACTACTACACTTGGGGCCCAAGTGGGACTGACCCATAAACATGTCACTGTCACTACTACACTTGGGGCCCAAGTGGGACTGACCCATAAACATGTCACTGTCACTGCTACACTTGGGGCCCAAGTGGGACTGACCCATAAACATGTCACTGTCACTACTATACTTGGGGCCCAAGTGGGACTGACCCATAAACATGTCACTGTCACTACTACACTTGGGGCCTAGGAGGGACTGACCCATAAACATGTCACTGTCACTACTACACTTGGGGCCCAAGTGGGACTGACCCATAAACATGTCACTGTCACTACTACACTTGGGGCCCAAGTGGGACTGACCCATAAACATGTCACTGTCACTACTACACTTGGGGCCCAAGTGGGACTGACCCATAAACATGTCACTGTCACTACTATACTTGGGGCCCAAGTGGGACTGACCCATAAACATGTCACTGTCACTACTACACTTGGGGCCTAGGAGGGACTGACCCATAAACATGTCACTGTCACTACTACACTTGGGGCCCAAGTGGGACTGACCCATAAACACGTCACTGTCACTACTACACTTGGGGCCTAGGAGGGACTGACCCATAAACATGTCACTGTCACTACTACACTTGGGGCCTAGGATGGACTGACCCATAAACATGTCACTGTCACTACTACACTTGGGGCCCAAGTGGGACTGACCCATAAACATGTCACTGTCACTACTACACTTGGGGCCCAAGTGGGACTGACCCATAAACATGTCACTGTCACTACTACACTTGGGGCCTAGGAGGGACTGACCCATAAACATGTCACTGTCACTACTACACTTGGGGCCCAAGTGGGACTGACCCATAAACATGTCACTGTCACTACTACACTTGGGGCCCAAGTGGGACTGACCCATAAACATGTCACTGTCACTGCTACACTTGGGGCCCAAGTGGGACTGACCCATAAACATGTCACTGTCACTACTATACTTGGGGCCCAAGTGGGACTGACCCATAAACATGTCACTGTCACTACTACACTTGGGGCCTAGGAGGGACTGACCCATAAACATGTCACTGTCACTACTACACTTGGGGCCCAAGTGGGACTGACCCATAAACATGTCACTGTCACTACTACACTTGGGGCCTAGGTGGGACTGACCCATAAACATGTCACTGTCACTACTACACTTGGGGCCTAGGTGGGACTGACCCATAAACATGTCACTGTCACTACTACACTTGGGGCCTAGAAGGGACTGACCCATAAACATGTCACTGTCACTACTACACTTGGGGCCCAAGTGGGACTGACCCATAAACATGTCACTGTCACTACTACACTTGGGGCCCAAGTGGGACTGACCCATAAACATGTCACTGTCACTACTACACTTGGGGCCCAAGTGGGACTGACCCATAAACATGTCACTGTCACTACTACACCTGGGGCCTAGGTGGGACTGACCCATAAACATGTCACTGTCACTACTACACTTGGGGCCCAAGTGGGACTGACCCATAAACATGTCACTGTCACTACTACACTTGGGGCCTAGGTGGGACTGACCCATAAACATGTCACTGTCACTACTACACTTGGGGCCTAGAAGGGACTGACCCATAAACATGTCACTGTCACTACTACACTTGGGGCCTAGGTGGGACTGACCCATAAACATGTCACTGTCACTACTACACTTGGGGCCCAAGTGGGACTGACCCATAAACATGTCACTACTACACTTGGGGCCCAAGTGGGACTGACCCATAAACATGTCACTGTCACTACTACACTTGGGGCCCAAGTGGGACTGACCCATAAACATGTCACTGTCACTACTACACTTGGGGCCTAGGTGGGACTGACCCATAAACATGTCACTGTCACTACTACACTTGGGGCCTAGAAGGGACTGACCCATAAACATGTCACTGTCACTACTACACTTGGGGCCTAGGTGGGACTGACCCATAAACATGTCACTGTCACTACTACACTTGGGGCCTAATTGGGACTGACCCATAAACATGTCACTGTCACTACTACACTTTGGGCCGAGGTTGGACTGACCCATAAACATGTCACTGTCACTACTACACTTTGGGCCTAGGTTGGACTGACCCATAAACCTCTTATTGCCATTAGTACACTTTGGGCCTAGAACTGGCATATTAGTAGTTTAAAACCATTAATAATTCATAATGATTACAGTTTGTCTGTTTAAATAGAGACAAAAAATGTAACATTCAATGTAATAATTATAATTATAAGCTGGCGTATATTATGGCAAAGTTAATGCAGGATGGATGAATGGATGAACCAAAAACCAATCATACCTAAAGTGTAAAATGACCCAGGTGTAGGAATCCTGAGTCTGTCACTCGTATCTCAACGACCAGCTCGTAATGGGATTTTAAAAAACTCACCACTGTCGATGAGAGGTCCGGGTGCTCAAAGCCCCAAACCCGTAGCCTGAAGGAGCAATCATAGAGCAACAAGAAGTCTACGTCTTACAGCATTCCGGTGTGCAACCAAAGCCGCTTCTTGTTGATCTAGTTTGTCTATTCACCCAATACCATACATATATTTATCTGATAAGGGCATAGGCTCCGGACCCTTATCAGATATACTTTGCTGACAACCCACATTCTAACATAGAATTATAAATATAATATTAAATATTATATCCCTTGCTTCCCTTTTCATTTTTCCTTTTTCCGTCGGTGTGCAAGAATACATAATTTTATATGTAGGTACAGGTATAGGACCCGTTATCCAGAATGCTCAGGACCAAGGGTATTCCGGATAAGGGGTGTTTCCATAATTTGGATCTCCATACCTTAAGTCTACTAAAGAATCAATAAAACATGAATTAAACCCTATGGGATTGTTTTGTATTCAATAAGGATTATTTATATCTTAGTTGGGATCAATTACAGGTACTGTTTTATTATTACAGAGAAAAGGGAATCATTTAACCATTAAATAAACCCAATAGGGCTGTTCTGCCCCCAATAAGGGGTAATTATATCTTAGTTGGGATCAAGTACAGGTACTGTTTTATTATTACAGAGAAAAGGGAATCATTTAACCATTAAATAAACCCAATAGGGCTGTTCTGCCCCCAATAAGGGGTAATTATATCTTAGTTGGGATCAAGTACAGGTACTGTTTTATTATTACAGAGAAAAGGGAATCATTTAACCATGAAATAAACCCAATAGGGCTGTTCTGCCCCAATAAGGGGTAATTATATCTTAGTTGGGATCAATTACGGGTACTCTTTTATTATTACAGAGAAAAGGGAATCATTTAACCATTAAATAAACCCAATGGGGCTGTTCTGCCCCCAATAAGGGGTAATTATATCTTAGTTGGGATCAAGTACAGGTACTGTTTTATTATTACAGAGAAAAGGGAATCATTTAACCATGAAATAAACCCAATAGGGCTGTTCTGCCCCCAATAAGGGGTAATTATATCTTAGTTGGGATCAAGTACAGGTACTGTTTTATTATTACAGAGAAAAGGGAATCATTTAACCATTAAATAAACCCAATAGGGCTGTTCTGCCCCCAATAAGGGGTAATTATATCTTAGTTGGGATCAAGTACAGGTACTGTTTTATTATTACAGAGAAAAGGGAATCATTTAACCATGAAATAAACCCAATAGGGCTGTTCTGCCCCAATAAGGGGTAATTATATCTTAGTTGGGATCAAGTACAGGTACTGTTTTATTATTACGGAGAAAAGGGAATCATTTAACCATTAAATAAACCCAATAGGGCTGTTCTGCCCCCAATAAGGGGTAATTATATCTTAGTTAGGATCAAGTACAGGTACTGTTTTATTATTACAGAGAAAAGGGAATCATTTAACCATGAAATAAACCCAATAGGGCTGTTCTGCCCCCAATAAGGGGTAATTATATCTTAGTTGGGATCAAGTACAGGTACTGTATTATTATTACAGGGAAAAAGGAAATCAGTTTTAAAATTCTGAATTATTTGATTAAAATGGAGTCTATGGGAGACGGCCTTCCATAATTTGGAGCTTTCTGGATAACGGGTTTGCGGATAAGGGATCCCATACCTGTACAGGCAAATCGCTCCTGGGATTATCCCTCTATGAGACGGCTTTGGTTGGATAATACAGCCTGGGCTGTCACAGAGGGTATGGTGGCTGTGATAATTACAGTCTTGCTTTCCAATATGGTTCCCCACAACCTGAATAAATAATATATATATATGTGCCCTGGCATTCCAAGATCACTATACCAATCTCACTTTCATTTTTTGCAGTGTTTTTTTAATGTGATTTTAATTTGTAGGCAACATAACATTAAAAAATACCCACAACAATATGTCTTCAAATGGCAACACTGACACTGCATTTCCCATTACTACCAGTTATGAAGAGGAATGGCTAATGGGGCATCTAATAGGATTCCACCCCAGCATGTACCGAATCCATCATTTTTTAGGTTCACTTGAATCTATACCAGACCTGAATTCAGTGAATTGATAATTCCAACCCCACAATATGGGACAGTGCCACGTGCTGTGTAATTCTCCTGCTACACTGTGTTGTGCTTAGTGACTTCTCATTGGCCGATAGGTTTATACTTGTATTGGTTTATATTTGTATTGTGGTTACAGGGTGTCCCTTGTTTGGTGGATGTGGAACCCACCAGGGCTATACAATTTTTGTATTTGTGCCATCAGCTCTCACAACCTTAGACTGACTAAAGATGGCCATACATGGGAAGATTTTTTTAATTTGCCAAGGTCATCAAACAAGTGGACCTGTGCCCAGTCTATGCTCCAGTATGGCTGCCCTAATTAGTCCTTGTGCAAAGCTATTAGAGTAAGAGCACATCCATTTGTAGCACTCTTAAGGTGGCCATCATGGCCGCCATCAGAAACTTTGAAAGTTATTTATATGCCCCCCCCCATGAACACAAGCACATAAAGTGTTCCATTGATTAATGTGCTAATAAGTCATTCAGTTTATTGGGGGTCAGTGGAGTTTGCCCTGAGTTTAACCCCTTCCCACCTACCTGCCCCTGCTCTGTGCTGTCATTGCTTGATATGGAAGTTACGTATGTTATTGCATAGGTTGCGTTAGTTTAGGGGCCCAATGATGTTGCTGTGGGGCCCAATCTGACTCATCATTGTCGAAACGAGTGAACCTTCCCATGTTTAACCACCTTTACAATGTGATTGCATGATACGTGTTCCATACACATTTAGACTGAAAGCATCTGCGGTGGGAGAATGCAGATAAGAGAGCCCTGTGTTTACAGAATGGACACATTCCTCTCAAACAAAAATACGACTTTTTAATCAGTAAAGTGTTTTTTTTTTTTTTTACATATACAGTGGAGGAAATAATTATTTGACCCCTCACTGATTTTGTAAGTTTGTCCAATGACAAAGAAATGAAAAGTCTCAGAACAGTATCATTTCAATGGTAGGTTTATTTTAACAGTGGCAGATAGCACATCAAAAGGAAAATCGAAAAAATAACTTTAAATAAAAGATAGCAACTGATTTGCATTTCATTGAGTGAAATAAGTTTTTGAACCCCTACCAACCATTAAGAGTTCTGGCTCCCACAGAGTGGTTAGACACTTCTACTCAATTAGTCAACCTCATTAAGGACACCTGTCTTAACTAGTCACCTGTATAAAAGACACCTGTCCACAGAATCAATCAATCAAGCAGACTCCAAACTCTCCAACATGGGAAAGACCAAAGAGCTGTCCAAGGATGTCAGAGACAAAATTGTAGACCTGCACAAGGCTGGAATGGGCTACAAAACCATTAGCAAGAAGCTGGGAGAGAAGGTGACAACTGTTGGTGCGATTGTTCGAAAATGGAAGGAGCACAAAATGACCATCAATCGACCTCGCTCTGGGGCTCCACGCAAGATCTCACCTCGTGGGGTGTCAATGATTCTGAGAAAGGTGAAAAAGCATCCTAGAACTACACGGGAGGAGTTAGTTAATGACCTCAAATTAGCAGGGACCACAGTCACCAAGAAAACCATTGGAAACACATTACACCGCAATGGATTAAAATCCTGCAGGGCTCGCAAGGTCCCCCTGCTCAAGAAGGCACATGTGCAGGCCCGTCTGAAGTTTGCCAATGAACACCTGAATGATTCTGTGAGTGACTGGGAGAAGGTGCTGTGGTCTGATGAGACCAAAATAGAGCTCTTTGGCATTAACTCAACTCGCTGTGTTTGGAGGAAGAAAAATGCTGCCTATGACCCCCAAAACACCGTCCCCACCGTCAAGCATGGGGGTGGAAACATTTTGCTTTGGGGGTGTTTTTCTGCTAAGGGCACAGGACAACTTATTCGCATTAACGGGAAAATGGACGGAGCCATGTATCGTGAAATCCTGAACGACAACCTCCTTCCCTCTGCCAGGAAACTGAAAATGGGTCGTGGATGGGTGTTCCAGCACGACAATGACCCAAAACATACAGCAAAGGCAACAAAGGAGTGGCTCAAGAAGAAGCACATTAAGGTCATGGAGTGGCCTAGTCAGTCTCCGGACCTTAATCCAATAGAAAACCTATGGAGGGAGCTCAAGCTCAGAGTTGCACAGAGACAGCCTCGAAACCTTAGGGATTTAGAGATGATCTGCAAAGAGGAGTGGGACCAACATTCCTCCTAAAATGTGCGCAAACTTGGTCATCAATTACAAGAAACGTTTGACCTCTGTGCTTGCAAACAAGGGTTTTTCCACTAAGTATTAAGTCTTTTTTTGTTAGAGGGTTCAAAAACTCATTTCACTCAATGAAATGCAAATCAGTTGCTATCTTTTATTTAAAGTTATTTTTTCGATTTTCCTTTTGATGTGCTATCTGCCACTGTTAAAATAAACCTACCATTGAAATGATACTGTTCTGAGACTTTTCATTTCTTTGTCATTTCTTTGTACAAAATCAGTGAGGGGTCAAATAATTATTTCCTCCACTGTACATGTACCTTTTGTTCATGTTCATGTAAACCTTACTGCTCCTAAATTTAAAAAAAAATAATTAAAAATGTAATTGTAATTGAAGTAACTTGATACTGATATTGCTGTTTGGGATATGATGAGATGCACCATAAAATGATTGTTTCTGCCCCATAAAAGATCTTAACTTGAGGATATTTTATAGAGGAGTAAGATTTATAAGTTACTTGAATATCTGAGGTTGGCAGAGTGAGATGTTACTCAAAGGCAGAGCGATGCAGGGTGGGGAGTAGGGTCGCAACATGGGCAGCATTGTACCAGCCTGGGAAGGGCAGTATTTTATCTCAGAAGAGAGAAAAATCCTACTATCATTTTATGGCTTCCATCTTTGTAACTAGTCATGTAAATTGGTTATTGTCATAACATAGGTTGCATACCCATGGCAATAAGGTGATGTTTGGTGTATTTGAACTCAACTGGTTTATACGCATCTTTATAAACATGACTTACAGTGTGCTTCCCAAAACTGTCCCTAGTAGAACAAGACACGGGCCCAACAGTCCCTTTCACCACTATCACCATCCTTATGGCTACCATCTTTGTAACTAGTCATGTAAATTGGTTATTGTCATAACATACATTGCATACCCTTGGCATTAAGGTGATGTTTGGTGTATTTGAACTCATCTTGCTAAACATGTTTTTCTAAAACTGTTCTTAGTAGAACAAGACATGGGCCCAACAGTCCCTTTCACCACTATCACCATCCTTATGCCACCATCTTTCCCTGTTGTCTTTATCTTCTCCTGTTTCCATCTTGCCCTACTGTCATCCTCTTGCTAAATGTCATCTTCTTGCCCTACTGTCTCAATCTTGCCCCTATTTCACCATGTTGACCTACTCTACTTTTTCCATCTTACCTTTTTACCATATTGGCCTGTTGTCACATTATGGTCTATTGTTGCCCTCTTGCCTTGCCCTCCACGGATTCTGTGGAGATGACATAGTAAACGTGTCCCCCAACTCCACTGTAAACAATCCCATCTTTGCTAGCCTGTCATTATAACGGGGACCCACCCCTGCCTTTAGTAGTTCATTGATGGGTGGTGGCTCTTTTTTATAGTTATAGACACCTATACAATGTGCCGGAGTTCTAAGGAACAATGGGAAGGAATTTCCATACCAAGTATATTTTCCATACCATTGTCTGGTGGTGGCGGGGGATTATGTGTCTCAGCCTTGTAAGATCGAGATTTCTATAGATTCTCTGACACAAGATACTCTGTGTTTCAGGTCCCCGTAACGTTTGATGATGTTGCCGCCTATTTTTCTGAGGATGAATGGAAGGACTTGGAGGAATGCCAGAAGGAACTGTACAAGGATATGATGAAGGAGAATTATGAAGCCCTGATTTCTCTGGGTAATTTCACACCATACAGCAACAACACTTTACTGCTGGGTAATCCAACACCAGTGCTTTCTTCTTACTCACACCTTTACGTGTCTCTGTATATTTGTTTGTCTTTATCATTTAAAAGGACCAGCACACCCCCTTGTACAACATGAGCGCAATGAATGGGGCTTGTGCTGAAAATAATTTTTGCTTGTTGTTTTAATCATGAAAAGTTTGTTGTTATTTCTTGAACTAAACAGGGAAATTGAAACTACTCCATGTTTGGTCCTTGTGAGGTAGAATATTAAATTCCCAGTAAACAATTCCCCTCCCTTTACCTTTTGTTGTTTTGTTTGCTTTGTTACCAGGAGTCCATTATGCAGGGGAATTATCTGTACAAATAGGTTATCTGCCTCACGAAGACCAAACATGGAGGAAACCTGGAAACATTTAGAGTAAAAGTGACCATACACGGCCGATTCTAGCTGCCAATATCGGCCCCTTAGACCGTTTCGGCAGCTTATTGGCCCGTGTATGGGCCTGACACCTGGCCTGAAATTGGGCAAATCTCGATTGGGCAGGTTTAAAAATTTAGTCTGATCAAGGGCCACATCGGCTCGTTGATGCGGTACCCGAACCAACGGACGCCTATACCCGTCGGATCTTAGCGTGTATGGCCACCTTAAGAACCCACGGAGCGGTTCAGTCGTCCATGATAGATCTCTGCTCTGCGATAGCAGAGATCTATCACAGATGACTAAACCGCTCCGTGGGTTCTTAACCTTATAGGGCTTCATGTGGTTTTTCAATTAAAATGAGTAGACTTTAGAAGCAGTATGATTCCCTTCCCAGGGACAAGACCAGAACTAAGGATAGTTATTATAAACATATATTTTTTAAAGTTTTCCTTTGCCCTTGTGGTGCGGAAGACCACTATTCCTGTTTAATAGTGGTTAGAGGGTAGCGAGTCGGGTTGTGGTTAAGGCAGTTGTGGGTTGGGTAGCGATTCCAAGCTGGTAAAAATCCAGGTTGCATGTTATGCCCAGGTTTTAAAAACTGGACCCACGTAGGACTCTTATATATGTACCATTTAGTGTCATGTGGTTAGGTACCCATTAGCCAAGACTCCTTTTGCCATAATGCCTTGCATTAGTGATGTGTGGACTGGCCCGCAACCCGCGGGACCCGACAATGCATCAAAAGCAGGTCAAGCCCTTCTGCCTCCCTCCCCGCTTGCGACCTAACTGAACCCTGCTTCTGGGTCTGGCTCTGTCTATTTATAGGCGTGTGCCTGCCCTGCCCCTTCAGTGATGTCATAGGCAGGACAGGGCTGGTCTATAAATTGAAATGAAGCTGTGGGACAGTGCAGGTCGACAAATAGTCGACCTGCACATCACTAATGTGCATGTTCTGTGATTACCAGACCTGGACAGAAGGAGAATAGCAGAAATGTGCAAGACATTGTGACTGGAGTGAAATATCATGCAGAGATTGCTCCTAATTGACATTCTACATTATAAATCGGTGGGGGGGGGAGGGTGTCAAAGGGGACTTTATGTAGTAACATGCAATGTTTGTATCGGTTCTAGTAAGAGCTATGGCATTAATCTGTATATCTGTGATCTACAGGATTTCTGTATTAATTACCCTTTGTTTTTCAATGCAGATGATGGACCTATCAGTGATAAGGAAAAGTCCAAATACAATGACAAACTGGAAAGTATTGAGGCCCCACCCCTGCCCATGCTGGATCAGGTGTTACCCTGCCCCGATATGGGAAATGAAAGCACCAGCCAGCCAGAGCCAAGCCAGCCGGAGCCAAGTCAGCTGGAACGGAATCAAATGGGAAGCCCAGGAGATAATGAGGCTTCTTGTACAGAGACCTCGAACAATCAGGCAGAACCTGGGAAGGACGAGGCAGAGAAACAGTATCAGTGCACTCAGTGTGGAAAGAACTTCCGGAAAAGGGACAGCCTTAAGCGACACCAGCAGACCCACACGGGGGAGAGGCCCTACAATTGTATAGAGTGTGGCAAGAGCTTCATCCAAAAGCAGCACTTGGTGACCCACCTGCGCACACACACCGGGGAGAGGCCTTACAAATGCGACGAATGTGGCAAGAGCCTGAGCACAAATGAACGGCTGAAAATCCACCAGCGAATTCACACGGGCGAGAGGCCTTACAAGTGCGAAGACTGTGGGAAGAGCTTCAGGGCTCACCGGGTACTCAAGGTCCACCAGCAGACCCACACTGGAGAGAGGATCCACAAATGTGAAGACTGTGGCAAGCGTTTCCGGCACAAGCAGACCCTCCTGGCCCACCAAAGAAGCCACACTGGTGAAACCACCTATCAGTGCAATGAGTGCGGCGAGAGCTTTCGGACCTTCAAGCACTTAAAGTTCCACCAAAAGCTTCACCGAGGGGAAAAGCCCCATGAATGTGAGGACTGTGGTAAAGGGTTCAGGAAAAGGGAGCACCTCAGGAGACATCAGCAGATCCACACGGGTGAGCGACCCTTTTCCTGTGAAGAATGTGGCAAAGGCTTTATCCAGAAGCATCACCTGGTGAGACACCAGAGAACCCATACCGGAGACAGGGCCTTCACTGTGGTCATAGTGGAAGAATTCAATTATTCCAATAACAACGGCAACAACAACAACAATGGCAACTATAGGGGCAGTCCGCATATCTGCAGCGAGTGCGGAAAGAGCTTCACTACTTACGAACATCTGAAGCGCCACAACAGGATACACACCGGGGAACGGCCTAACAAGTGCGCGGATTGCGGCAGGACTTTTAAATCTCAGAAGCTTCTGAAGGCCCATCGACAGGCCCAGGACGAGGAGACGGGGCTCTGTAGGGAGGAGGACAGCGAGAACAGTGAAAGCCAACACATCGGGCCCGGAGAGAAGCCATTTGAATGTGGCGAATGTGGGAAAATGTTCCGCTTTCTCAAGCACTTAAAGTTCCACCTCCACACCCACACGGGTGAAAGGCCCTTCAAGTGTGAATCCTGCCAGAAAACCTTCAGGAAAAGAGACTGCTTGAAACGGCACCAGCAGATCCACACGGGGGAACGGCCTTTCACCTGCGCCGACTGTGGTAAGGGTTTCATTCAGAAGCAGCACTTGGTGAGGCACCAGAGAACCCACACAGGGGAGAGGCCTTACATCTGCAGCGAGTGCGGCAAAACCTTCAGCACCTGCGAGCACCTGAAGATCCACGGGCGCACCCACACAGGGGAGAAGCCGTACAAGTGCAACGACTGTGGTCAAAGCTTCCGCAAGCGGGAGTACCTCAAGTGCCACCAGCAGACCCACACCGGGGAGAGGCCCTTCACGTGCACCGAGTGCGGCAAAAGCTTCATCCAGAAGCATCACCTTATTGCTCATCATCGGACCCACACAGGGGAAAGGCCGTATCAGTGTAATGACTGCGGGAAAACCTTCAGGCACAAGCAAAACCTGACCACGCATCAGAAAACCCACGGCATTGGCTTGTGAGGGCTGCAAGGGGTTAGAACAGACTCGTAACTTTGAGCCCAAACTCAGATGTGGGATTTTTACTGACCTTCTCTCCAGTTTTCATTCTGGCTTCCATATGGATTAGATAGGCTTCAATCTGTTAACAGATTTTATATATATATATATATATATATATATATATATATATATATATATATATAGTGTCTGCTCTTCAGGAATGAGACAATCACGGAGGTTCTGGCTCAGCCACCTTTTTAATGCAGAACATCGGATTTTGGGGGAATTCTGTAATGATTTTGACCTGTTGTCTGGTCTCCCGTCCTTGACAATACTGAACGTATCTCGTTAAGACAATGCTTCATAATGATGCCCGCTTCCTGGCTTGGTGCCATTTCTGATATTACAGGAAAGCATAGAAGTCCATGTCCATGGAACAAACCATGAAATACATGGGGTGGGGGGATCTAGGTGTATTTCAGATCAGTGCCAAGAAAAAAAAAATATGGAACTTTAATCTTCTTACATTTGTACAAGTGTGACTTTGATTGGTGCTTAACATGTGCTGCCCCTCCACCCTCACTAAATCCCAGATATTTGGGGGTTTACTTGCCACCTTTCCAGCCTGCTGCAGTGTTACCGTGCAAGGCACAAGTGAATACAGGCTTGGCATTAAGCGCAGAATTATAGGGAAGCAAGCTATGCATCTGTTATACTCATCTCTAACATTATTATTTGTTTTAAAGGTCAACTAAAGTTGCTCTCTCTGTTCAATGCACTTTCGCCATATGACATAAAAGTAACTGGCTTCTTAATACCCCTACTTGCCTGCCCTCTGCTCTCTTTGACCGTATGGGTAGAAATTGGCTGCCCAACATTTTTTCTGTTCCTTATGGTCCAGCAGTGGGCCAGTGGGCTAATCATTTTCTTTTATGAAAAAGCAAAGGCAACAAGCACAAGAATTAATATAGTGATATTGAGTGAGACAGAGTGGCCCTCAGATGCACAAGGGCACGTATAAGGATCAGCATTTTTATGTTCGGGCTGTTACACAGAATCATGACCCAACTGCAGTAAGCAGTAAATAGTTGCCCTTTAATAAGCCTTCCCCAGAGTCTGTATCTAGTGAAAACTTCACTTAAAAGGAATAAGAGTGAAGGGGGCCATACATGTAAAGATCCGCTCGCCTGGCGAGGTCGCCAAGCAAGCGGATCTTCTCCCGATATCCCCACCTACGGGTGGGCGATATCAGGGAAATTTAGGCTAATTCGGTACAGTCGAATTATAACGACTGTAATGGGCACAGTTGATGCAGTTCCCCGATCCAACTGAATTTTTTAACCTGCTCGATCGATATCCGGCCGATTTCAGGCCAGAAATCGGTCAGGCAGGCCCATCATTGCTGCCCCTACACGGGCCGATAAGCTGCCGAATTGGTTTAAGGGACCCATATCGGCAGCTACAATCGGCCCGTGTATGGCCACCTTAAGAGTACATTTTGCACTCACAACCCAGTACCGTCATAACAGGTTTGCAGGGAGTTGTAGGTGAACAACCTCTGGAGGTCCTTCTAAAGGAAAACTTGCCGTCCTCTAGGGCTTTAACCTTTCTACAAGATATTGCAATTCAGTGTTTTAAACACTACCGACATGCAAGCGGTTAAAAATGAAGCCCTCTAGTGGAGACTCTTCAGTACTGCAGGCTGTACTGCACACTAGGATGTTTACCCACAATCATTTAAGCACTTTTGTTGATTAATTGCATTTTAAATGATAACTTGATTATGTGCACACATAGCTCATTAATTGTGCTGGTTAAAGGTGGCGAGGTCACCAAGCGAGCGGGTGGGCGATATCGGGCTAATTTAGTCGTTTGGCTTTGGGACCAAACAATCAATCAAATTAGAACGATGGGTATAGGCGCCGTCGGTTTGGGGACCGCATCAACGAGCCAATGCCGTCCCTGATCTGATGAAAAAATCAAACCTGTCCAATAAAGATGGATGATTTCAGGCCAGCTGTCGGCCGGGCAGGACCGTCGTTCGTGCCCATACACGGGCAGATAAGCTGCCGAATCGGTCTAAAGGACAGATATTGGCAGCTAGAATCAGCCCGTGTACAGCCACCTTAGAGTTACACGTCTGAGAGAAAGTATTTTGAATCCTGTGCTCTGTTTTTGGTATTAAGTTTTTAAAAGGGATACTGCCATTGTCCATTACCCTATATTTTAAACCAATTCGAAAGTTATCCATAAAAGGGCTTTTATTTTGTTTTTACATTTTTTCATCTAAAACAATGGTATATCAGCCATATCTGTGCTGTAAAGTCCATTTAAGAAGCTTTGTCAGGGCCAGAGTTAGGGATAGGCAGAAGAGGCACGTGCCAAGGGCACAATAGTAGGGGGGACCACCTGTCTGCCTACCTGGCCCTGCAACTTCTGAAACTTTGGTGGTCAGTAAGGTAGCAATTGATTGTGACAGATTGTTCTATAAGTGGCTACCTGTATGTGCAGTTTAGGAAGTTATAGAGCGGTTTCCCATCATAAAGAAACCAGATGGTTTACACAAAGCTAATGTAGTGAGATGGGGGTGGCAAGCTGGTACAGTAGCCTTCCAAATGATGTGATCAAATGCATTTTTTAATTTGAAGAAACTCATGCCCTAATTGAAATTTTTGTGATGTGTGAACGTAGGTTATGAATGAAGGGTGGTAGTATCACTTTTGGTACATGCAGTATTGAGACACAAGCCAAACAGGCCACCAAAGAGCGCGATACTGAATAAGTGAAGAATAAAAGACTTGCCACGAGGACTTACTCCATGGTGAAACTAGTGCTGTTACTCTTCATACTCATTCCGAGCTGTGGGAACTTTGCTGGTACTGCAAAGAGAAAGATGCACAAGGAGGGGGTTTATTGATGACTGATTTCAGGTATTTTAGCTACGATGAGAAGTCACAATTTCTCTTCCACATTTGCTGAGCTCTGGGCAGCTATTAGAACTGTTTCTTTGTCTGTATGGAACCAGCCAGTACATAAAATGTTCACATGGATAGATCATCATTAAGCCAATAGAGGCCTGGAATATTCATAGGGCTATAATGTCCAAGAAGAGAATTAGAAAATTTACAGCACTTAACCTGTAGCAAAGCATTGGAATTTTCACACGGATAGACCAATCTGTAGCCAATCAAAGCAACTAAATGGCCACAGGGCTTGACCAACGTGAAGCCGATGTGGAATTTTCACAGGGATAGACCAATGTACCAATAAACAGTCACAGGGCATGGCCAACGTGTAGCCAATCAGGGCATTAGAGTTTTCACATGCACAACTGTCACAGGGCTAGATCAAATTATAGCCAATCAGAGAAATGATAAGGTCACAGGGTTTGAGTGACAGCAGTCAGTCAGAGCATTAGAGGCAGAATAAATTCATCCCACTTGACCAGCTTGTAGCCAGCCAGAAAATTAAGAGTTTTTACAGCACTTGATCAACCTGTAGCCATTGTGAGTATAAGAATCTTCACATGGCTTGTCCAACCTGTAGCCAATCAGACCACTAGGGTTCCCAACCTGTAGCCAATCAGAGTGTTGAGAGTTTTTCATACATGTATAACGGAAGTGCTACTGATCTTGCCAACATTGCTACAAACCATAGGATTAGAATAATCTCTCTAGCCAGCAGCTGGATTGCTTTTGCAATGAACCTTAGCCTCCGGGGGGGGGGGCAGAAAAAAGCAAAGTGCCAGAAAGCCCCGGGCCGGCAGGGTTATAAATGCATCCGATAAATGGTATTGCCATATGTATTGTGAGACAACTGCTCTGATCCTGACTGTATATGTAAAATGCATGTAATAAAGCCATAGACCACACTCCTCCCATCATAAATTTCCTCCATCCAAGGAGTATGAGTGGCTGATTTACTGCCTATACAGGTATTGGGGGCGGAATAAAGTGGGCACTCAAAATAACTGTAGCAAATGGTCTCTGGGACCTTAAACACAAAGGGAATTATGTGCAATTGGAGCATTTGGGTGAGGATATTATAGAAATGCCAATGTGTTCAACAGGCGCTCTACGCATCAATATATATATATATAAAATCAATATATGCTGCTGGGATACAATATAAACATACGTGATAAATTCATATGTGCTTTATAACATGGACAACATATGTGCATGGGCAACATATCCGGTCAATCTATGGCCTCCAGCTCTTGTTAGACTACAACTCCTCAAACCCTTTGCTTGGGCATGTTGGGCATTGTAGTTCTAAAATAGCTGGAGAGATGTAGGCACATCGGTTGCCTCAGGTGCTAGACTTTGGGTAGGTTAGAGATGGATAAAACCTGCTTTATATATATATATATATATATATATATATATATATATATATATATATATATATATATAAATATATATACCCTTGAACAATGACTGGCCTATTGATTTTAGCTAGTGGATTAGCTACTTGCCAACATATGCAATTATGGATAAAAAGCAGTGTCGGACTGGCCAGGATACCAGGAAAAGTCCCGGGGGGCCCAGGTGTCAGTGGGCCCTCCTGCTCCTGATAATTGGCCAGCTTCATGGTCATTCCCTATTTCTAAATGGGAAGAAAGAGGAGAAATAGATGGAAGAATAGATGCTACAATGTAAATAAAAGAGACTGGGAGAATAAAGAGGTTGGGGGAGGAAAGGAAGAAAAATAGTCTTACGAGTGGGCCTATGGGCTAAGGTTTTCTGGTGGGTCCCTGGGGTCCCAGTCCGACACTGATAAAAATTGATAATAGGAGAGACGGTTCCTGCGCATCACTTATACACGACCCACTCACTCATCAATTCATTGTCATTAACTAGGTTCTGCGCTTGCCTCTGGCCATCCGATGTATGTCTAATGTAATAATGATGTCCTCTTATAATACATATTGTAAGAAGCTTATTTTGTTAGATTGTAAGCTCTTCGGGGCAGGGAGCCCATTATTGCACTTGTACCTGTTCATCAGCACTTGTTCCCTTGTCTATACCATAAGTGTAAAAGTGCTACATACCTTGGCATCGCTGCACAAATAAAATGATTCTTGCCTACATTTTCTTCACTAGCTTCTAACAGAAGAGCAAAGGGAATCCTCTGAGGGGCTGTTCCACTGAGGGGGCAGATGGTGTTGTGTTTGTGTGAG
This sequence comes from Xenopus tropicalis, assembly GCF_000004195.4. Classification (NCBI taxonomy): domain Eukaryota; kingdom Metazoa; phylum Chordata; class Amphibia; order Anura; family Pipidae; genus Xenopus; species Xenopus tropicalis. Next base: position 6,662,984 of record NC_030682.2, read on the forward strand.
GCTAGTAAAATCACTGTACAGGTATGGGATCCCTTATCCGGAAACCCGTTATCCAGAAAGTTTCGAATTACGGAGAGGCTGTTTCCCATAGACCCAATTATAAGTAAAAAATTCTAATTTTTAAATATGATTTCCCTTTTCTCTGTAATAATAAAACAGTACCTGTACTTGATCCCAACTAAGATATAATTACCCCTTATTGGGGCAGAACAGCCCTATTGGGTTTATTTAATGGTTAAATGATTCCCTTTTCTCTGTAATAATAAAACAGTACCTGTACTTGATCCCAACTAAGATATAATTACCCCTTATTGGGGCAGAACAGCCCTATTGGGTTTATTTAATGGTTAAATGATTCCCTTTTCTCTGTAATAATAAAACAGTACCTGTACTTGATCCCAACTAAGATATAACTACCCCTTATTGGGGGCAGAACAGCCCTATTGGGTTTATTTAATGGTTAAATGATTCCCTTTTCTCTGTAATAATAAAACAGTACCTGTACTTGATCCCAACCAAGATATAATTACCCCTTATTGGGGGCGGAACAGCCCTATTGGGTTTATTTAATGGTTAAATGATTCCCTTTTCTCTGTAATAATAAAACAGTACCTGTACTTGATCCCAACTAAGATATAATTACCTCTTATTGGGGGCGGAACAGCCCTATTGGGTTTATTTAATGGTTAAATGATTCCCTTTTCTCTGTAATAATAAAACAGTACCTGTACTTGATCCCAACTAAGATATAATTACCCCTTATTGGGGGCAGAACAGCCCTATTGGGTTTATTTAATGGTTAAATGATTCCCTTTTCTCTGTAATAATAAAACAGTACCTGTACTTGATCCCAACTAAGATATAATTACCCCTTATTGGGGGCAGAACAGCCCTATTGGGTTTATTTAATGGTTAAATGATTCCCTTTTCTCTGTAATAATAAAACAGTACCTGTACTTGATCCCAACTAAGATATAATTACCCCTTATTGGGGCAGAACAGCCTTATTGGGTTTATTTAATGGTTAAATGATTCCCTTTTCTCTGTAATAATAAAACAGTACATGTACTTGATCCCAACTAAGATTTAATTACCCCTTATTGGGGGCAGAACAGCCCTATTGGGTTTATTTCATGGTTAAATGATTCCCTTTTCTCTGTAATAATAAAACAGTACCTGTACTTGATCCCAACCAAGATATAATTACCCCTTATTGGGGGCGGAACAGCCCTATTGGGTTTATTTAATGGTTAAATGATTCCCTTTTCTCTGTAATAATAAAACAGTACCTGTACTTGATCCCAACTAAGATATAATTACCCCTTATTGGGGGCAGAACAGCCCTATTGGGTTTATTTAATGGTTAAATGATTCCCTTTTCTCTGTAATAATAAAACAGTACCTGTACTTGATCCCAACTAAGATATAATTACCCCTTATTGGGGGCAGAACAGCCCTATTGGGTTTATTTAATGGTTAAATGATTCCCTTTTCTCTGTAATAATAAAACAGTACCTGTACTTGATCCCAACTAAGATATAATTACCCCTTATTGGGGGCAGAACAGCCCTATTGGGTTTATTTCATGGTTAAATGATTCCCTTTTCTCTGTAATAATAAAACAGTACCTGTACTTGATCCCAACTAAGATATAATTACCCCTTATTGGGGGCAGAACAGCCCTATTGGGTTTATTTCATGGTTAAATGATTCCCTTTTCTCTGTAATAATAAAACAGTACCTGTACTTGATCCCAACTAAGATATAATTACCCCTTATTGGGGGCGGAACAGCCCTATTGGGTTTATTTAATGGTTAAATGATTCCCTTTTCTCTGTAATAATAAAACAGTACCTGTACTTGATCCCAACTAAGATATAATTAATCATAATTGGAGGCAAAACAATCCTATTGGGTTTATTTAATATTTAAATGATTTTTAGGAGACTTAAGTTATGGAGATCCAAATTACGGAAAGATCCCTAATCCAGAAAACCCCTGGTCCTGAGCATTCTGGATAAAAGGTCCCAAACCTGTATAACCAACATACAAATAGACAGGGTAATAACCAACCTGTACGTAGCTACCACCGTTCTACGGAAGTCAGAGGCAAATCACTCAGACAAGGGAAGCGATATGGAAGTTGCCACTGATAGGAAGAAAGGTGAGTGCATGTGATTACCTAGATTGACAAACTTACTGAAAGGTGTATTTAAAGGAACGGTAACACCAAAAAAAATGAAACTATTTTAAAGTAATTCATCCCAGACAGAAGAGGGTAGGGTAGTGCTAACAGATTAAAATTCCCTTCTGTCCTGGATTGTCTTTTTCCCAGAATGCCCTGAGAGGAAGGAAGTGCTGCAGCCATGCTGTATATAAGAACTCTGTCACAGACATTAAAGGGGCTGTTTGGAGGATGGGGAGGGGCTTAAAAACGTTTAGATGAGCAATGCATTGTTCAAGAGACGCTTTTCCCAGAAGCCAACCTAGCAGTAAGGTTCTAGGCTACGACAAATATGACCATAGGTAAATAACATCCCTTGAGTGGGATTTACCTTGATGTGATCATACATCTGTGATATAAATCCCCATGGAAATTATTCAAATTATGGATAATCAATATAAGCTGGTCGTCCTTTCATCATGGGTTGGACCAGGGCACCCCACCACTTTGGCCCTGACTGAGCTTTCCTGACATCTTCAGTGTTGTCCCATTACTATGAAGCAATAACTTACTTGCCCTTTCTTCCTCTTTGATGAATACAATATAGGGGTGTGTCCATGTGCTGCACGTACTTATTATAGTAATTATGGTAAAACGCCCATACCTGGGGTGCTCCCACAAATGTGTTAAAACTTGTCCTGTTGTTTTTTATGTCTCTCCGTTCCTTTCATCCAATCAGCGAGTTTAGACTTGCTCCAATGCGTGTGATATTTAGCAGTCCAAACCACAGGGATTCATTATGGTAATCATTTGCCTGGGGGGGGGGGGGGCGGTCTGCGAATTTGAAGTGGAGAAAGTTAAAACAAACCTCCAATCAGAACATTCATTTGAATAGCGGAACTAACCAATCAGAGCATTAGAATGTTTTCAGTTCACACAAACTGTAACAAAAGGCAACAACATGGCTGAATGAGTTATTTATAGCTGCTTTATTAAAGGCCTACATAATAAGTAGGGATGCAGTGAACCCTCGTTTTTGGGTTTGGCCAAACTCGATCCGACGGATCCAGCCAAATATCTAGCATATGCTAATTAGGAGAGGAAAGGGTTAATTGTCGGTTAATTGACAATTTCCCCCCTAACATTTAACCTTTCCGTATGATAATTAGCATATGTTCGGCACAGAGCAAGGACTCAGCCGAAACCAAATACTTTGTAAAAAGGCTGAATTCGGCCCCAATCTCGAACCGAATCCGGGAATTGGTGCATCCCTAATAATAAGCGATTCTTCCACAGATCGAGATTCTTCTAATATTTATCTATGTTCTCATATTCCTTCACTGGCTTTTTCTTGCCGACACATTCAAAGCTCAAAACATCAAAATCAGTTCTCAGAGATGTCAACCAGGCTGCATTATAAGCTGGGGGCATGTTAGCCACCACCCCTTGGCCCATGCCAAGCCACGCCCATTCCACCCACAGACAAGCCCGTTTTGTCTAAACCACGCCCCAGCCACGGGTCACTAGGCTGTGACTTCAGGAGAAAATCAGGTAAATTCCCAAAAGATTATGGTGCTTTGACATGTCTAAATTCTAGCCAGAGTGTGGCACACCAGCATTTCTTTCTACTGCTAAGCATCCCTGAGAATTCTCAAGCCAGGTTAGCCATTCCATAAAAGACTATGGAAAGATTAGGCATAATTAAAGCTGCTCCACATTTGGTAAGGTAGATCATTAAATGACCACTATCCATTCACCCTTTGTTGTTACAGTTTTGTTAACATTATGCAGGGGGGGAACCACCTGGGCACTGGTAATGTTATTATTATTATTAACATTTATTTATAAAGCGCCAACATATTCCGCAGCGCTGTATACCTCCCAACATTTTGAAAATGGAAAAAGGTACAAAAAGAAATGGCGCGCGTAGCATGGCAATTTGTTTTAACCATGCCCATTTTTTAAACCACACCCCCTAAACACCACTAAATTTGGCAGGTAATTTAAAGTTTGAACACATTTCTGGGGGGTTTTGGGGTCTTGTTCTATGTGTTATCACAGTTTTGTTAAAAAAGCTGAAAGCTTTAAGCTGCGAGTCTCAGTTCCCCCGAGACCTTATTAGTTACAATTGTATCTCAGTGCAGGGGGGCTTATTACCTTTCTGGGCTCTCTGCCAAAAGCCTACTTATTTAATTAAATGTGAGAAACAATGTATCTAAAGGTGGCCACACACGGGCCAATTCTAGATGCCGATATCAGTCCCTTAAACCGATTCGGCAGCTAATCGACCCTTGTAGGGGCACTAACAACGGGCCTGCCCAACCAATATCTGGGCTGAAATCGGCCAGATATCGATTGTGCAGGTTAAAAATTTTAACTGGATCAGGGACCGCATCGGCTCGTTGATGTGGTCCCCAAACCGACTGCGCCTATTACCTTCGATCTAATTTGATTATTAGAATTAGCCTGTATTCGCCCGATATCGCCCACCCGTAGGTGGGGGATATTGGGAGAAGATCTGCTCACTTCAAGATCTGCATCGCCAAGTGAGCAGATCTTAACGTGCAGGTGACACTCGTTAAGATTTCTGGGCTCTGCCAAAAGCTACTTTTTAATTAAATTTGTATCTTTTTTTAGCATTCAGTGCAGGAGATCAAAGGGAAATGAGGGACTTTTCAGTAAGAATCCGGGACTGCAGGTTGAGCTGTCAAAAGAGGGACTGTCCCTCCAAAATTCGGACAGTTGAGAGGTATGTCTTACAAGGACCAAACATGGAGGAGCTTCAGTTTCCTTGTTCTGCTGGAGAAATAAAAACAACAACAAAAAAATAAAACAATTAAAATAATAGACAGAAAGTCGGTTCATCATAAGTTCTATTCTATGCATTATGTGCCTTACAGATTTTTGTTTTGTGCATTAAACAGTTAACAATTCTGTGAACCTGTATATACAATGATTTTGTATTTTGTGGTGGTTGTGTATTTGCCTGTGGTAGAAAGGGTAAAACTGTGAGGTAAAATGGTGATGGCAAGGTAGGCAAGCTGGAAAAGGTAGGCTATAATAGAGTTTGTTTATGTGTAACCAGCCCGGTATGGGCAGGACTGAAACAGCCAATCAGAGCTATTGACATAACTATTCAGACCAGTTAAATATTTACAATTTATCTAAAGCATCACTGCCAAGCAGATATAATGCAAAATAATAAATAAATCTGAGTTCCAACTAGAAATCAACTGATTTTTGCCATTAACATTAACTTTAAAATATCTTTAAATATCCAACACTTATGGCTTCCCTGCACTGAGCTGCTCCGGGGGATAGACTGAATAACAGAACACTATCACCCAGGCTGAATAACAGAACACTATCACCCAGGCTGAATAACAGAACACTATCACCCAGGCTGAATAACTGAACACTATCACCCAGGCTGAATAACTGAACACTATCCCCCAGGCTGAATAACTGAACACTATCACCCAGGCTGAATAACAGAACACTATCACCCAGGCTGAATAACAGAACACTATCACCCAGGCTGAATAACAGAACACTATCACCCAGGCTGAATAACAGAACACTATCACCCAGGCTGAATAACTGAACACTATCACCCAGGCTGAATAACAGAACACTATCACCCAGGCTGAATAACAGAACACTATCACCCAGGCTGAATAACTGAACACTATCACCCAGGCTGAATAACTGAACACTATCACCCAGGCTGAATAACAGAACACTATCACCCAGACTGAATAACTGAACACTATCACCCAGGCTGAATAACAGAACACTATCACCCAGGCTGAATAACAGAACACTATCACCCAGACTGAATAACAGAACACTATCACCCAGGCTGAATAACAGAACACTATCACCCAGACTGAATAACTGAACACTATCACCCAGGCTGAATAACAGAACACTATCACCCAGGCTGAATAACAGAACACTATCACCCAGGCTGAATAACAGAACACTATCACCCAGGCTGAATAACTGAACACTATCACCCAGGCTGAATAACTGAACACTATCACCCAGGCTGAATAACAGAACACTATCACCCAGGCTAACAGAACACTATCACCCAGGCTGAATAACTGAACACTATCACCCAGGCTGAATAACTGAACACTATCACCCAGGCTGAATAACTGAACACTATCACCCAGGCTGAATAACTGAACACTATCACCCAGGCTGAATAACTGAACACTATCACCCAGGCTGAATAACTGAACACTATCACCCAGGCTGAATAACTGAACACTATCACCCAGGCTGAATAACTGAACACTATCACCCAGGCTGAATAACTGAACACTATCACCCAGGCTGAATAACTGAACACTATCACCCAGGCTGAATAACAGAACACTATCACCCAGGCTGAATAACAGAACACTATCACCCAGGCTGAATAACAGAACACTATCACCCAGGCTGAATAACAGAACACTATCACCCAGGCTGAATAACTGAACACTATCACCCAGGCTGAATAACAGAACACTATCACCCAGGCTGAATAACAGAACACTATCACCCAGGCTGAATAACAGAACACTATCACCCAGGCTGAATAACTGAACACTATCACCCAGGCTGAATAACTGAACACTATCACCCAGGCTGAATAACTGAACACTATCACCCAGGCTGAATAACTGAACACTATCACCCAGGCTGAATAACTGAACACTATCACCCAGGCTGAATAACTGAACACTATCACCCAGGCTGAATAACAGAACACTATCACCCAGGCTGAATAACTGAACACTATCACCCAGGCTGAATAACAGAACACTATCACCCAGGCTGAATAACAGAACACTATCACCCAGGCTGAATAACAGAACACTATCACCCAGGCTGAATAACAGAACACTATCACCCAGGCTGAATAACTGAACACTATCACCCAGGCTGAATAACAGAACACTATCACCCAGGCTGAATAACAGAACACTATCACCCAGGCTGAATAACTGAACACTATCACCCAGGCTGAATAACTGAACACTATCACCCAGACTGAATAACTGAACACTATCACCCAGGCTGAATAACAGAACACTATCACCCAGGCTGAATAACAGAACACTATCACCCAGGCTGAATAACTGAACACTATCACCCAGGCTGAATAACAGAACACTATCACCCAGGCTGAATAACAGAACACTATCACCCAGGCTGAATAACTGAACACTATCACCCAGGCTGAATAACTGAACACTATCACCCAGGCTGAATAACTGAACACTATCACCCAGGCTGAATAACAGAACACTATCACCCAGGCTGAATAACTGAACACTATCACCCAGGCTGAATAACTGAACACTATCACCCAGGCTGAATAACAGAACACTATCACCCAGGCTGAATAACTGAACACTATCACCCAGGCTGAATAACAGAACACTATCCCCCAGGCTGAATAACTGAACACTATCACCCAGACTGAATAACTGAACACTATCACCCAGACTGAATAACAGAACACTATCACCCAGGCTGAATAACAGAACACTATCACCCAGGCTGAATAACAGAACACTATCCCCCAGGCTGAATAACTGAACACTATCACCCAGGCTGAATAACAGAACACTATCCCCCAGGCTGAATAACTGAACACTATCACCCAGGCTGAATAACAGAACACTATCCCCCAGGCTGAATAACTGAACACTATCACCCAGGCTGAATAACAGAACACTATCACCCAGGCTGAATAACTGAACACTATCACCCAGGCTGAATAACTGAACACTATCACCCAGGCTGAATAACTGAACACTATCACCCAGGCTGAATAACAGAACACTATCACCCAGGCTGAATAACTGAACACTATCACCCAGGCTGAATAACTGAACACTATCACCCAGGCTGAATAACTGAACACTATCACCCAGGCTGAATAACTGAACACTATCACCCAGGCTGAATAACTGAACACTATCACCCAGGCTGAATAACTGAACACTATCACCCAGGCTGAATAACAGAACACTATCACCCAGGCTGAATAACAGAACACTATCACCCAGACTGAATAACTGAACACTATCACCCAGGCTGAATAACTGAACACTATCACCCAGGCTGAATAACTGAACACTATCACCCAGGCTGAATAACTGAACACTATCACCCAGGCTGAATAACAGAACACTATCACCCAGGCTGAATAACAGAACACTATCACCCAGGCTGAATAACTGAACACTATCACCCAGACTGAATAACTGAACACTATCACCCAGGCTGAATAACTGAACACTATCACCCAGGCTGAATAACTGAACACTATCACCCAGGCTGAATAACTGAACACTATCACCCAGGCTGAATAACAGAACACTATCACCCAGGCTGAATAACTGAACACTATCACCCAGGCTGAATAACTGAACACTATCACCCAGGCTGAATAACTGAACACTATCACCCAGGCTGAATAACTGAACACTATCCCCCAGGCTGAATAACTGAACACTATCACCCAGGCTGAATAACTGAACACTATCACCCAGGCTGAATAACTGAACACTATCACCCAGGCTGAATAACTGAACACTATCACCCAGGCTGAATAACTGAACACTATCACCCAGGCTGAATAACTGAACACTATCACCCAGGCTGAATAACAGAACACTATCACCCAGGCTGAATAACTGAACACTATCACCCAGGCTGAATAACAGAACACTATCCCCCAGGCTGAATAACTGAACACTATCACCCAGACTGAATAACTGAACACTATCACCCAGACTGAATAACAGAACACTATCACCCAGGCTGAATAACAGAACACTATCACCCAGGCTGAATAACAGAACACTATCACCCAGGCTGAATAACAGAACACTATCCCCCAGGCTGAATAACTGAACACTATCACCCAGGCTGAATAACTGAACACTATCACCCAGGCTGAATAACTGAACACTATCACCCAGGCTGAATAACAGAACACTATCACCCAGGCTGAATAACTGAACACTATCACCCAGGCTGAATAACAGAACACTATCCCCCAGGCTGAATAACTGAACACTATCACCCAGACTGAATAACTGAACACTATCACCCAGACTGAATAACAGAACACTATCACCCAGGCTGAATAACAGAACACTATCACCCAGGCTGAATAACAGAACACTATCACCCAGGCTGAATAACAGAACACTATCCCCCAGGCTGAATAACTGAACACTATCACCCAGGCTGAATAACAGAACACTATCCCCCAGGCTGAATAACTGAACACTATCACCCAGGCTGAATAACAGAACACTATCCCCCAGGCTGAATAACTGAACACTATCACCCAGGCTGAATAACTGAACACTATCACCCAGGCTGAATAACAGAACACTATCACCCAGGCTGAATAACTGAACACTATCACCCAGGCTGAATAACAGAACACTATCCCCCAGGCTGAATAACAGAACACTATCACCCAGACTGAATAACTGAACACTATCACCCAGGCTGAATAACTGAACACTATCACCCAGGCTGAATAACTGAACACTATCACCCAGGCTGAATAACTGAACACTATCACCCAGGCTGAATAACAGAACACTATCACCCAGGCTGAATAACTGAACACTATCACCCAGGCTGAATAACTGAACACTATCACCCAGGCTGAATAACTGAACACTATCCCCCAGGCTGAATAACTGAACACTATCCCCCAGGCTGAATAACTGAACACTATCACCCAGGCTGAATAACTGAACACTATCACCCAGGCTGAATAACTGAACACTATCACCCAGGCTGAATAACTGAACACTATCACCCAGGCTGAATAACTGAACACTATCACCCAGGCTGAATAACTGAACACTATCACCCAGGCTGAATAACTGAACACTATCACCCAGGCTGAATAACAGAACACTATCACCCAGGCTGAATAACTGAACACTATCCCCCAGGCTGAATAACTGAACACTATCACCCAGGCTGAATAACTGAACACTATCACCCAGGCTGAATAACTGAACACTATCACCCAGGCTGAATAACTGAACACTATCACTCAGGCTGAATAACAGAACACTATCACCCAGGCTGAATAACTGAACACTATCACCCAGGCTGAATAACTGAACACTATCACCCAGGCTGAATAACAGAACACTATCACCCAGGCTGAATAACTGAACACTATCCCCCAGGCTGAATAACAGAACACTATCACCCAGGCTGAATAACAGAACACTATCACCCAGGCTGAATAACTGAACACTATCCCCCAGGCTGAATAACTGAACACTATCACCCAGGCTGAATAACTGAACACTATCACCCAGGCTGAATAACTGAACACTATCACCCAGGCTGAATAACTGAACACTATCACTCAGGCTGAATAACAGAACACTATCACCCAGGCTGAATAACTGAACACTATCACCCAGGCTGAATAACTGAACACTATCACCCAGGCTGAATAACAGAACACTATCACCCAGGCTGAATAACTGAACACTATCCCCCAGGCTGAATAACAGAACACTATCACCCAGGCTGAATAACTGAACACTATCACCCAGACTGAATAAATGAACACTATCACCCAGGCTGAATAACAGAACACTATCTCCCACTCTGGAAGTACAGGGATTTGCCCGTCCCGCCTCTGTGGCACAGTATTTATAGCTCAGGAGACTGTGAGGTGAAAAGCGATCATGTGACCCTGAATTCCCGCCTCTTTTCTTGATTGGTTCTTTCCAACTATTGGCTGTAGTTCCACCACCGACGCCCCGCCCCGCTTTCCTTCCTCCGCCCCCTGTACCTCACCTTCCCCCACTTTGACGCTCCACCCCCCTGCTCCCCAGTAAATCGTTCATCCATAGCAACGTCGCCCCACCTACTCCTGGATCCTCCCCTTCTCTTAACCTAGGCTCCTCCCAGTATTTTCTCCCCTCTCTCCAGCCCCACAGTGCGCAGGGGGAGAAGCCAGGTTGGAGTGACCGGAGCTGGGCGGGGAGTGCGGGCCGGGCCGACAAGGCGAGATGGCAGCGGAGGGAGTCGGACAGGTAGGAGAGGCAGCTGGGCATCTGTGAGGGGGAGCCGGGGCTGAAGTGCTTTGTTGTTGGGAGACTGGAAGTGTTTCTTGCCCGGGGCGGGTTAGGAAGGGGGATGAGCCTGAAAATAAAGGCAGCTGCCTGGCTCCCTCCTCCTGTATCTGTGGTACATTCCTGTCACTCTACCCTCTGAGTGTGGCCAGTGGTATAGCCCTGTCTTTGTACTGTCTGCTGCCCAATAGCCGAATACTGTCTGCTGCCCAATAGCCGAGTATAGTCTGACCTCTCTATAGTACTGTCTGGTACCCATTACCTCTCTATAGTACTGTCTGGTACCCATTACCTCTCTATAGTACTGTCTGGTACCCATTACCTCTCTATAGTACTGTCTGGTACCCATTACCTCTCTATAGTACTGTCTGGTACCCATTACCTCTCTATAGTACTGTCTGGTACCCATTACCTCTCTATAGTACTGTCTGGTACCCATTACCTCTCTATAGTACTGACTGGTACCCATTACCTCTCTATAGTACTGTCTGGTACCCATTACCTCTCTATAGTACTGACTGGTACCCATTACCTCTCTATAGTACTGACTGGTACCCATTACCTCTCTATAGTACTGACTGGTACCCATTACCTCTCTATAGTACTGTCTGGTACCCATTACCTCTCTATAGTACTGACTGGTACCCATTACCTCTCTATAGTACTGACAGGTACCCATTACCTCTCTATAGTACTGACTGGTACCCATTACCTCTCTATAGTACTGACTGGTACCCATTACCTCTCTATAGTACTGTCTGGTACCCATTACCTCTCTATAGTACTGTCTGGTACCCATTACCTCTCTATAGTACTGTCTGGTACCCATTACCTCTCTATAGTACTGTCTGGTACCCATTACCTCTCTATAGTACTGTCTGGTACCCATTACCTCTCTATAGTACTGACAGGTACCCATTACCTCTCTATAGTACTGTCTGGTACCCATTACCTCTCTATAGTACTGACAGGTACCCATTACCTCTCTATAGTACTGACTGGTACCCATTACCTCTCTATAGTACTGACTGGTACCCATTACCTCTCTATAGTACTGTCTGGTACCCATTACCTCTCTATAGTACTGTCTGGTACCCATTACCTCTCTATAGTACTGTCTGGTACCCATTACCTCTCTATAGTACTGTCTGGTACCCATTACCTCTCTATAGTACTGTCTGGTACCCATTACCTCTCTATAGTACTGTCTGGTACCCATTACCTCTCTATAGTACTGACAGGTACCCATTACCTCTCTATAGTACTGTCTGGTACCCATTACCTCTCTATAGTACTCTGACTGGTACCCATTACCTCTCTATAGTACTGTCTGGTACCCATTACCTCTCTATAGTACTGTCTGGTACCCATTACCTCTCTATAGTACTGTCTGGTACCCATTACCTCTCTATAGTACTGTCTGGTACCCATTACCTCTCTATAGTACTGACTGGTACCCATTTCCTCTCTATAGTACTGTCTGGTACCCATTACCTCTCTATAGTACTGTCTGGTACCCATTACCTCTCTATAGTACTGACTGGTACCCATTTCCTCTCTATAGTACTGACCGGTACCCATTACCTCTCTATAGTACTGACTGGTACCCATTTCCTCTCTATAGTACTGTCTGGTACCCATTACCTCTCTATAGTACTGTCTGGTACCCATTACCTCTCTATAGTACTGACCGGTACCCAAAAACCCAATAAACTTCTACAGTTTTGACTTGTGCCCAATACAATATATATATATACCTATATACCTGACTGGTACCTAATACCTATATACAGAATATATACAGTACTACCTGATACCCATATACAGTGTATGTGTGTATATATATATATCAGGTACCAGTCAGTACTGTATGTATAATTATATATATATATATATATATATATATATATATATATATATATATATATATATTATACATACAGTACTGACTGGTACCTGATATATATATATATATATACACACATACACTGTATATGGGTATCAGGTAGTACTGTATATATTCTGTATATAGGTATTAGGTACCAGTCTACTTATATATATATAATTATATATATATATATATATATATATATATAAAGTACTGACTGGTACCTAATACCTATATACAGAATATATACAGTACTGCCTGGTACCTGATGCCCATATACAGTTGGAGCAAGGGGAGCCAATAGCTATTGCTAATATTTCTCTACAGTCTGGTACCCATATAAATGACATATATATATATAACTGACTGGTCCAGACAGTCAGGGTTTCTAGCAGTGTGTGTAGGCACAGGACATGGCTCTGCTTTTCAAAGCTGACCAGCAAAGTTACATAGTTAGGTTGGGCTGAAAAAAGACTAAAGTTCATCAAGCCCGGTGCCCATATATACACACACTCTTAAAGGGGACCTGTCGCCCTAAGACATAATTACAAATTGTTTTCTATTGTGTTTGTCAAGCAAAATATACTTCAGTTACACTATATGGCCTAATACCCATATCCATGCACTGGTTACACAATTAGATGGTGAGGAAGGAGGGGGAATGGGAGGAGGGCAGTGACATCTAAGAAGTCCTGAATTGAAAGTGAAGTAACTGTCTGCCTAATGCATAGAGGCGGGTCAGGCAATATATGATTGACAGCTGGGACTTTTAAACACTTATATAATGGGTATAGGATGTGTTTATAAAAAAAAATGACTTTGGGTTACATGTTTAATTTAAAAAGGGCTTTTATTATACAGCGTTTTATGTCTGGGTGACAGGTCCACTTTAACAACCTATCTATACACGGGGCATATTTATTATAGTGTTTAAGCCAACATCACCGGTTATGTTGCCCATAGCAACCCATCAGCAACTGGTTTTGAATGGTCACCTACAAGTTAGAAAGCAAAAAATCTAATTGGTTGCTGTGGGTAACATCAGCCTTGATTTTAGCTTACACACTATACTAAATATGCCCTCAATATCACAGTCTACCCTGCTCCAATAATTGCCCTATCATTGACAGCGTTTATTATTCTGAATACTTTATTAGAAAATACAGGTATAGGATCCATTATGCTCGGGACCAAGGGTATTCCGGATAAGGGGTCTTTCCGTAATTTGGATATCCATACCTTAAGTCTACTAAAACATCGATAAACCCAATAGGATTGTTTTGCATCCAATAAGGATTATTTATTTATCTTAGTTGGGATCAATGACAAGGTACTGTTTTATTACTACAGACAAAAAGGGAATCAGTTTTAAAATTCTGAATTATTTGATTAAAATGGAGTCTATGGGAGACAGGCTTTTCGTAATTCGGAGCTTTCTGGATAATGGGTTTCCGATAAGGGGTCCGATATCTGTACCTTGTAAAACTTTGCATCTGGTCATTTAAAATACGGCGATGTGGCAATCTTCCCTCTGCAGAATCCACTATGCGACGATCGACTTCTCCTCCTAGCCTTCCTTCTGTACAGGCAAACAATTGACTTCCGGTTTTGGAGTCGGGCAAGGAGGAGATGTCGATCGTCGCATAGTGGATTGTGTAGGATGTTCTGCTGAGGGTGCCACCATTTGTAGCTCAGTAACGGCTAAAGCACCAAACTGTGTGGCCTCCCAGGAAGCTAAGATAAGCCTGAAGCCGCCCATGCAGATTTTAGTCTTCTTCCAACGAACGTTCGGATATTGGTTTAAATGCAATGATCTAAAACATTCAGCCTGGAATTGTAGGATAAAGCACTAAAAATAACCAATGGGAGGATGTTCTGAACATGAAATAGTAACAGGCACCAGTCGTACGGAAGTGACTCCCATTGTAGGCCCCAAGGGTATCGGAAGATACATAATACCACGCAGATTTTATCCTTATCCCACCAACGTTTCTAACCTGTCCAATCCACCAAACGACACCTTAAGCAAATTATCGGGCCAATAATTTAGAGCTCACGCATGGTCCGAAAATGGTACGAAACTAGGTTTTGTATGTTTTATCGGTACGTGCATGTCCAGCTTTAGTTATTCTAGTCCCTAATGCTTGTGCCTGTGTGGTTTATATAGAACATAAGCCAGGCTCATCTCAAAATAGGCATGTGCCTTTAAATGTGCCCCTTTAATAGAAATGCTGTCCAGCTAGCACCATCGAGCCATTCCGCTTCCTATTGGCTGCTTTCCCAGACCGTGTTGTCTGCATTAAGCGCTTTGTATTGTAGGATGGCAACCCGTCTAGGGTAGTACCATTAATACACACCCACCTCTCATTTGTAACACAGACATGGATACTCTGGGTGGTGGAATTATGGCCAATCATACCAAGCCATTTGGTTGTCCTTAAGGTGTTTCCAGGGTGCTGCCTTCATATTTGGATGACATGAAAGACTTTCAGTGCCTCCAGATATTAATTAACATAATTTGTACATTTTGGAGTTGTGTGGTAGTTGCCACCTTCTTTGTCCAACTAATCGGAAGCTTTCATTCTCTGCAATACTTCATGTAAGTAACGCAGTGAACATACTAGTCCCTTTCACCTGTAGGAACCCAGTTCAAACATAGCTTAAGTCAGCAGTATTCTCCAGTTTTATTCTGTTAGTGAAATCCTGAGTGTTGGAAAATGTCTGGATTTGCTGTCGCAGAGCCTTCTGTAAGTTCTTTAGTAGGAAGGGCAAGGACAGTCACATACGAAGACAATACAGAAGTAATTTCAATGGTCTGTAGCCCATATATTTGGCCATATCAGTGGATCTCATAGGAGTTGGATTCATAGGTACAATAAACTGAGGCTTTTGAGTCGGAGGTACCGTAAACTGAGGAGCTGGAGTCGGAGGTACCGTAAACTGAGGAGCTGGAGTCGGAAGCAGCATAAACTGAGGAGCTGGAGTCGGAGGCAGCATAAACTGAGGAGCTGGAGTCGGAGGCAGCATAAACTGAGGAGCTGGAGTCGGAGGCAGCATAAACTGAGGAGCTGGAGTCGGAGGCAGCATAAACTGAGGAGCTGGAGTCGGAGGCAGCATAAACTGAGGAGCTGGAGTCGGAGGCAGCATAAACTGAGGAGCTGGAGTCGGAGGCAGCATAAACTGAGGAGCTGGAGTCGGAGGCACCATTAACTGAGGAGCTGGAGTCGGAGGCACCATTAACTGAGGAGCTGGAGTCGGAGGCACCATAAATTGAGGAGCTGGAGTCAAGTAATTTTAATGGTCTGTAGCCCATATATTTGGCCATATCAGTGTATCTTTGCCTGATTTGGTCACACTTGGTGTGCTGCTTGAATGTGTTGGGCCAACTATCAGACCCCTTAGAATCCAGTGAAAAGCTGTTGGCTGCACGGACCATTCTGGTTCTTAGACTTTGGAATTTTCCACCTGTGTCGGTCAATATCTAATGAACAAGAAGGCATTCGTTCTGGATTTATAAATGTGCCTTTTGATTAAGAAATTGAACAATTACAAACACTGAATTGACATCCAGTATCTGCCATTTATGGGCATGTGTGGCCTTTCCATTGCTGATATATGCCAAAATAACAGGTTGTGGATTGAGACTGTGAATAACTGAGCATTATTTTGAATATTCTCAACTCCCATTGGCAAAACCTTTTATTTTCCTCGAGCCTTGGCATTTACAGCATTCTTTTACCAATGGCCTTGCCACATTTGAGAACGTCTACGTTTTGTTTCCATTTAATGAAAGTCTTGGGGAAATAATTACATAATTTTCCCAATGGATTAAGTGACGTTTTTCTATGGCTCAGCCAACTTTTTTGGTACAGTTTATTTGTCTTCTTATCATAAAATAAACCTCAAAAGTAATTCATTTATATTATTGTTTTAGTCAACAGAAATAGAGTTCGAAACCGAGCTGTGGAGTCGGATGTAATTGGACTCCTATAAATTTCAATTTTAATGAAAAAAAAAAACACTTTTTATAGATAATAATAAAGAACTTATCTGCTGTAAGAATAGTAGTTGAATCACTGGTGTAAAGTCCAGCTGATCAATTAGAACCTTATTGTTTTAATTTTTTTTCTTTTGTTTAAACTTTGAGTGTTTGTAGTTTCTTTAATAAACAAAAAGCCATAGTGACATAGATTAGTTATAGATTCAGGCCCAAACTTGCAACACGTATTCATGTTGGCAGTGACAGGCTTGGATGGCCAATAATAGTAGGGTAGTGCATCAGTTTCCTTGCCCGTAGTTCTTTGGTTTGTTCCCAAAAGCAGACCTCATCTTGATATAGCTTTAACGTCGCTGAGCTTTGGCAATGATGAAATTACTTGTATGTTGTGTTCTTTTAATCAACATGGAAAATACATTAGTATATTAAAAACAGAGGGGTTGGGAGTCGGAGGTACCATAAACTGAGGAGCAGGAGTCGGAGGTACCATAAACTGAGGAGCAGGAGTCGGAGGTACCATAAACTGAGGAGCAGGAGTCGGAGGTACCATAAACTGAGGAGCAGGAGTCGGAGGTACCATAAACTGAGGAGCAGGAGTCGGAGGTACCATAAACTGAGGAGCAGGAGTCGGAGGTACCATAAGCTGAGGAGCAGGAGTCGGAGGTACCATAAACTGAGGAGCAGGAGTCGGAGATACCATAAACTGAGGAGCAGGAGTCGGAGGTACCATAAACTGAGGCTTTGGAGTCGGAGGCACCATAAACTGAGGCTTTGGAGTCGGAGGCACCATAAACTGAGGCTTTGGAGTCGGAGGTACCATTAACTGAGGAGCTGGAGTCGGAGGCACCATTAACTGAGGAGCTGGAGTCAAGAGGTTTATGTACACACAGCCCTGCTACAAAGCATGACTTCATAGTACAGCCTCACACCAAGGGAGAGGATTGGAAGGCGCTGCTCGATTGTATCAAATTAGAGAAGCTTATGATATTGTGATTTCTGGTTGTAAATTAGAAAGAAGGAAGGAAGTCAAGTATCATTCCTAAAATGAACATTTACATGAAATACTCTGGAGGCTGAAGATCACCCATTGGGCTTTACCCACTGGTAGTATGATAATTAGCTTCTCCACTACAGAACAGTTTCACTTTCATACGATTGGTGCCTCCAACTATTTTTATTTTTAGGGCTTTATCCTACAATTTCAGTCTGAATGTTTTAGATCGTTGCGTTTAAATTTACGATCGATATCCGAACGTTTGTTGGAATAAGACTAAAATCTGAACGTGTACGGCGGCTTAAGGTACATTCCTGATAACAATAAATGATATGTCTAGTCAAATGCCTAAGTTTGAATGTTGGTGTAACTGGCCCTTTAAAAGGAGCATCCTTTCCTTTTGTTTTCCAGCCCTTTTATTGTTGGATTGGGGGCGGGCTTGTGAGAAAGATGGAGACTCTCACGTCCTGTTCTTT
Source organism: Xenopus tropicalis (assembly GCF_000004195.4). Taxonomy (NCBI): domain Eukaryota; kingdom Metazoa; phylum Chordata; class Amphibia; order Anura; family Pipidae; genus Xenopus; species Xenopus tropicalis. The sequence continues at coordinate 6,681,637 of NC_030682.2, forward strand.
TGTCGGTGGCTTCCTCACCAGCTGTGAAGCTGCTACAAAATCACTGAGTTTTCTTTTTCAGCTATTCTCCTGCATGGATTGGCTACCTCCTCACCCTATTAGGCACCAGTTTGGTGGGGGGGGGGAGGGGGAAGGGTATTTCCGTGGATTCCCTCTCCTCCCAGCAGCCAGTTCCTGCTGAGGGATTACTCACAGACATTCCTGCTAAGCCAAGTGGGGAATTGCCAGTCAGGCTACAGTTCCCCCTCTAGTGTTACTGCCCACTCTGCCCACTCCCCAGCCGGGAAAGAGAGAGCGTCTCTGCTCATTCTAATGCTTGCTGTAAAGCCTAGGATACGTCGTTCTTTTCTCTTAGTCTCCCAATGTTCACTAGAAACCATTCAGGCAATCAAAGGGGAGTGAATACCAGGGAAACGGGTGTGTAAGGATTTAATTCCCCATGGGAAAATACAATGTGTATTTGTCTAAAGACTCCTAGACATGAAGTTTGTGGGCCCAACAATATGGCTTCTGTTTGCCCCCATCCTCGGCCTTTAGGCTGAGCCCCCCACCACTGTTAAATTTGGTTTGAAAATCAAGCCTCGTGATGCCATGGAGTGTTACTAGGCAGTGGCTATGGTTCCCAGATTGCTGGGGGGCCAACCAAAACAAATAATTGGATTGGCTCCGTGACTCTGTATGCGCAGGCGTTCTCCTGCTCTAGGCGTAACTCAGCAATTATAGAAGTTAGAACTCCTTTAAAGAGACGTATAATTACCAAATTTCCCTGCATATGTCACAAAACCGGGGGAACTGTAGGAGTGTCCTCATAACTGTGCCAAAAACTCTGGTGGAGACCGTTTCCTCTGCCAACTTTTATCATTTCAAGTATTGGCTCCTTATGTAAACTACAACTTCCAGCGCCCAGCCCAAATAATTGGTATTCTCAGTAGTACAGACAGTTTCTCCAGGAGAAACTACCACTTCAACTTTCATTTTTGCCTGGAACTAGTGTGTGTGTGTGTGTATATATATATATATATAACAGTCTTTTAGGAAACCGGCACTCACGTTTAAAGGTCACTGGATGCCCGGGTGCAGTATTAACAAATCGAGATGTGTACCAAGTGAAAGATACCGCACTCACAGGACTTACTTGAGAAAATTAGTGTTTTTTTATTCACAACATAGCACTGACGTTTCGGCTGTCTCCACAGCCTATTTATATATATATATATATATATATATATATAATATGGGTGTGGGTTCCTCACGGTGAGGGCAGTGAAGAGGTTAGGGAATGCCCTGCCGGGGGATGTTGGGTAGGGGGTTTCTGGCAGTGAGGGGGTTGGGGAATGCCCTGCCGGGGGATGTTGGGTAGGGGGTTCCTCACGGTGAGGCCAGTGAGGAGGTTGGGGAATGCCCTGCCGGGGGATGTTGGGTAGGGGGTTCCTCACGGTGAGTGCAGTGAGGTTTGCGAATGCCCTACCGGGGGATGTTGGGTAGGGGGTTCCTCACGGTGAGGGCAGTGAGGGGGTTGGGGAATGCCCTGCCAGGGGATGTTGGGTAGGGGGTTCCTCACGGTGAGGGCAGTGAGGGGATTGGGGGATGTTGGGTAGGGGGTTCCTCACGGTGAGGGCAGTAAGGGGGTTGGGGAATGCCCTGCCGGGGGATGTTGGGTAGGGGGTTCCTCACGGTGAGGGCAGTGAGGGGGTTGGGGAATGCCCTGCTGGGGGATGTTGGGTAGGGGGTTCCTCACGGTGAGGGCAGTGAGGAGGTTGGGGAATGCCCTGCCGGGGGATGTTGGGTAGGGGGTTCCTCACGGTGAGGGCAGTGAGGGGGTTGGGGAATGCCCTGCCGGGGGATGTTGGGTAGGGGGTTCCTCACGGTGAGGGCAGTGAGGGGGTTGGGGAATGCCCTGCCGGGGGATGTTGGGTAGGGGGTTCCTCACGGTGAGGGCAGTGAGGAGGTTGGGGAATGCCCTGCCGGGGGATGTTGGGTAGGGGGTTCCTCACGGTGAGGGCAGTGAGGGGGTTGGGGAATGCCCTGCTGGGGGATGTTGGGTAGGGGGTTCCTCACAGGCAGTGAGGAGGTTGGGGGGCAGATTCTGTTAATGCCTATAAGAGGGGTTGGAAGATATTGGTATATATATGTGAGTATGGATAGGTTGGTATAAATGTGTATATGGGCACTGGGGTTTGCTTGGAAGGGTTGAACTTGATGGACTTTGTCTTTTTAAACCCCACTTAACTATGTAACTATATCACTGACCCCGGCATCCAAAAATCTATTTCTTGTGAGGCTACAGTTTTATTGTCAGCGGCTTTTTATTGCTTGTCTTTGTATTGCTGCCTCTCCTGTTCATCTTCCAGTCTCTCATTTAAACCACTCCCTGGTTGCTTAGTGGAATTGGACCCTGGCAACCAGACTGCTGAATAACTGCTTAATGACCAGATTAATGTGTTCAGCAACCATAGCCCATGTCTGTAAGCACACTTGCTAGAAAGCGCCTTGTCTATGGATTACATTGGGTCGGCGCTGTATAACAGAACGAGAGATACAGATTCTGAAGTTGTTTCATTTGGGCAAATTTAGGATTTTTTTTTTTTTTTGCCATGATTTGCATTTGGCCAAATTTAAAGGGCACCTATCACCTATGTGTATATATATATTTCTGTCTGTGTTACATATTAGCTGCAATTTTTCTCTGTGAAACTGTTGTGTGATTCATTTTATTGCCAAATATTTTACTTTAACTTGTTAATTATTCTTCACTAATTTGTCTCTTCTAATACTGTTAATTGAATCCAGAGTGGATGCTAATTGGTATATAATTATTCACTGTGGATGTATTTAGACAGCTGACGGTTTTTTAAGTATTTTACCCAAGGGAACGGAACTGAGCCACAAAACATCATTTCTATTCAAGGAATTCCTTCTTTCCGCCAGAGATTCACACCTTGCTTTGTGATTCTCCCTTGGCAGTGCTCATCCCGCCGCTGCTGTGCACTCACGTATTAACCATATTCACTGTAGTAGTATGTGCTATTGGGTAATCCTAAATAGAAAACTGCCATTTTAGGTACTAAGGGCCGCCCCCTGGGATCTTAGGAGTCACAGTGCACACAAACAAGCCAAGGCACACATACATGCTAGGCCCCATCAGCCAATGAATGGGCAGAGTTCTGCCTTTTGCTCCCACACTACTTCCTGTTACAGTTAGAGCTGCGTCACTTCCTGTCAGCTGATCTCTGAGGGGCGTATTTATTATGCTGTGTAAAACTAATCTGCCGAAAAAATGGAGTAAAAAGCTGTGTAAAATAAATGGAAAAGATCACCATCTGAACGCCGGATATTATGCCGGATATTACACTGTTATTTTCCCATACGTTCCGGTGGAAGAAAAACCGCGTAAAACAATTATGCCATTTTTACACGGCGAAGCCTGGCGAATTTTCTCATCGTTTTTTACACAGCATAATAAATATGCTCCTGAGAGCGCACACAGCCCATCACTAAATGGCGGCTCAAGGGATGGCATCCGCATCGCTGCAATGTCCTGCAGTTGCCCACAGTTGTCTTGAGAGGAAACTTCGGTGATTTCGGGACATCACAGCGATGGGTATGCCATCCCACCGGCGATTTACATTGTAGCTAGTGGGGATGGCATTGCAGGGAGATTAGTTGCCCACCACAACTAAGATTTGTCACGGGGCGACTGATCTCCTCGTGTACCAATGCGCTAACAGTGTTCATTGCCTACGTACACACAGGATTCCAACATAGCTTTGCATGGAGTGCATGATAAGGACTGAACATGTGACCTTCTGGCTATATTTGTACTCACATAAAAGTACTGTAGTTAATATTTATGGAAAAAGTTTAGTAAAAAGCAAAGTTAAAAAAAATCAATGATTGTTGTCGGATTGGTTGGCAGAGTGACTGTGTATGTAAAGAAACCAGCCAGGAACCAGTCACAAAGGTCATCCTTTTGTTCTATCATCCCGGGAACTGGTGAGTCCATTTGGCCGGTTCCTAGCTCCATTTCATTCAGTTGCTGAAGGGACTTTGAAGGCACCAGATCTTGATCCGATTTAGCCCACCATGTGTCCAGTGATTTGGCAATCGGCTGGTAGTCCATGTACCACTTGCTTTATGTAGAAATTGGGTTTTTGGATCAGTTGAGCTTCCTCTGTGTTTGTGGGCAGTTTAGCATGGGGAGGCCTCTTTATCAGTTTTAAATTTTTTTCAAAATTCAGACACAGAAAAAAAATGTAACTAAAATGCACCTTCATTGCTAGGATATTTACAAAAAATACTAGAAAAACCCAATCATGTTAATTCATGGAAAAAACACAATTTTGCAATATTGCGATGAAAATCACGCTGTTCTATTAGTTTTTGTAAATTTTTATAGAAGCTGTCCAGGTTTAAACCACCAAATGTGTTTTGATATTTGAAATAAACTTTTTTTAGTGAGCAAAATTGTAATTATAAGAGGGATGTACCCAATCCACTGTTTTTGGGATTTGGCTGAATCCTGTGTGAAACATTTGCCCAAACACCAGGGCAGTCGCAGTCGGTCTTCGACTACAACTCTGCTTAGTTAATGGCACCACCGAATCCGACTCCAGACACCCAAAATTGATTCTGACTCCATGACACCGACTCCAGGCACCCAAATGCATTTGCAAATTAGGCTACAAAAGTCACACAATTTTAAGGATATGGATTCGACCAGGCACTTGGAACCATGCTGAAAAAAGCTGAAACCTGAACTGAATCTTGGATTCGGCCATTCACAGGCCGATTCTAGCTGCCGATATCTGTCCTTTGGACCCATTAGGCAGATTATTTGCCCATGTATGGGCACGGATGACAGGCCTGCCCGACCGACACCCTGAAATCGGGCAAATCACGATCGGGGATGTTTGAATTTTCGTTGGATCGGGGACCGCGTTGGCTCATTGATGCGCCCCCCCCCGAACCGACGGCACCTATACCCGCCTTTCTAATTTGATTGTTTGGCCTGATATTGCCCACCCGTAGGTGAGGATATTGGAAGAAGATCCGCTCATTTGTTGACCTCACTTGGCCACCTTTATAATTTACTGTTATCCTAATATGGAGCACAAGTCTACATCCCACACAACACTTACATAAAGGGCCAATACACACATGTCACACACCTATGGCAATGTAGTCAGTTCATAAAACTTTATACAGTACTGCATACTAGGCCGACTGGAATGTTGAAGCTTTTCCTATGACTACCGCTAGATATGGAAACTTTATTTACACCAAACCATGATCTGACTTTTCTATTATGGAGGAGATTAGCTGTGTTTAAATGACCGTAATATACAACACGTGAATGTTGGTTAAATTGCTCCTGTCTCTTGCAGGTCACGTTTGATGATGCTGCCATTTATTTCTCCGAGGAGCAATGGGGCAATCTGGAGGAGGTCCAGAAGAAAGTCTACAAGGAGCTCATAAAAGAAATCTATGAAATTATGCTTTCTTTGGGTACGGTCTGTTTTATATTACTCCTGCAAATCAAACAAGAGGCAATGCTTTTCCACAGGTCACGCTTTTCTAGCCAGTGGTTTCTCGGCTCATATTTCAGTCTGTGTCCGATGGAGTAGCTTTGCTACTAACATAGTAAGTTAGGTTGAAAAAAGACGTACGTCCATCACGTTCAACCATAATGCCTATATATAACCTGCCTAACTGCCAGTTGATCCAGAGGAAGGCAAAAAACCCCATCTGAAGCCTCTCTAATTTGCCGCAGAGGGGAAAAAATTCCTTCCTGACTCCAAAATGGCAATTGAACCAGTCCCTGGATCAACTTGTACTGAGAGCTATCCCCCCCTTCCCCTGTATTCCCTCACTTGTACTGAGAGCTATCCCCCCTACCCCTGTATTCCCTCACTTGTACTGAGAGCTATCCCCCCTACCCCTGTATTCCCTCACTTGTACTGAGAGCTATCTCCCCTACCCCTGTATTCCCTCACTTGTACTGAGAGCTATCTCCCCTACCCCTGTATTCCCTCACTTGTACTGAGAGCTATCTCCCCTACCCCTGTATTCCTTCACTTGTACTGAGAGCTATCTCCCCTACCCCTGTATTCCCTCACTTGTACTGAGAGCTATCTCCCCTACCCCTGTATTCCCTCACTTGTACTGAGAGCTATCTCCCCTACCCCTGTATTCCTTCACTTGTACTGAGAGCTATCTCCCCTACCCCTGTATTCCCTCACTTGTACTGAGAGCTATCTCCCCTACCCCTGTATTCCCTCACTTGTACTGAGAGCTATCCCCCCTACCCCTGTATTCCCTCACTTGTACTGAGAGCTATCTCCCCTACCCCTGTATTCCTTCACTTGTACTGAGAGCTATCCCCCCTACCCCTGTATTCCCTCACTTGTACTGAGAGCTATCTCCCCTACCCCTGTATTCCCTCATTTGTACTGAGAGCTATCTCCCCTACCCCTGTATTCCCTCACTTGTACTGAGAGCTATCTCCCCTACCCCTGTATTCCCTCACTTGTACTGAGAGCTATCTCCCCTACCCCTGTATTCCCTCACTTGTACTGAGAGCTATCTCCCCTACCCCTGTATTCCTTCACTTGTACTGAGAGCTATCTCCCCTACCCCTGTATTCCTTCACTTGTACTGAGAGCTATCTCCCCTACCCCTGTATTCCCTCACTTGTACTAAGAGCTATCTCCCATAACCCTCTATTCCCACACTTGCTAAGAAGCCATCCAGCCCCTTCTTGTACCTATATAATGTATCAGCCGGTACCACTTATTCGGGGAGGGAATCCCACAACCTCACAGCTCTCCCTGTAACAAATCCTTTCCAAATATTTAAACGGAACCTCCCTTCTTCTAATCGGAGTGGGTGCCCTCGTGTCCGTTGGAAGGACCTACTGGTAAATAAAGCATTAGAGAGGTTATTATATGATCCCCTTATATATTTATACATAGTTATCATGTCCCCCCTTAAGCGCCCCTTCCCCAGTGTAAACAGACCCAACTGGGCCAGTCTTTCCCCATAACTGAGACTTCCCATACCCTTTACCAGCTTAGTTGCCCTTCTCTGGACCCTCTCTAACTCAATAATGTCCCGTTTGAGCACTGGAGACCAAAACTGAACAGCATATTCTAGATGGGGCCTTACCAGCGCTCTGTAAAGGGGAAGAGTAACCCCCTCCTCCCGTGAGTCTATACATAGTTACATAGGGTTGAAAAAAGACCATTGTCCATCAAGTTCAACCCATCCGAGTAAACCCAGCACATTATACTTGATGGTCCAGCTTGGCGAGGTTGTTTTTCTTTCCCACGTACTGGGTCAAATAGGGCTAAACCCATCAGGCAAGAACTGCAAACACAAAGAAAAAGACCAACTCAGTCGCTCCCTACATAGAATCGTGTGCACTTAAGCAAATGCTTAGCCAAACGGCACATGATAATGTGTAAGGAATAACCCCGGTACCAGTAACTTTTAAGCAGCAGGTTGATAAGGTTCTTCCATCCTGTGAGGAAATTCTTGGATTCTGACGGGGGGGGTCGGTGGTGAACAGATAAGCAGTGACGGCTTCGGGGAACACTTTCATATTAATGGCAGCTGCAAAATTTGGGCAACAATATGAATGTAGGGGATGGAACATTTACATCTGAGTAAAGGTTGGAGAGTTTGTAACCATTTGTTTTATCATTCATGAACAGGTTATTGCATACCAAAGCCAGAAATCGTTTCTCGGATTGAACGAGGGGAAGATCCTTACGGTGTTGTCAGTAAGAAACAAAAGCTTCAGGAGCCCCAGCCGGAGGGCCTACCCACTGCCGGCAGCAAAGGTGAATCTGTGGCTCTAGGCAGCACACTCCTCAGAGAGAGCCTAGTGGTTAGAGATACTGAGATGGAATGTACTATAGCAGAATTGTACTGTCAGCACATAATTACCCCCTTCCTTTTGATTGTAATTTAGATCGATTACACAAGCTTTAACACTGCAATTTTATTTCACATATACAAATTTGTTATTTTTGGTGTGGAGTCATTTTGTTTGCTTTGCCTTAAGGTGGCCATAGACGTTAAGATGACGCCAAGCGAGCAGATCTTCTCCCAATATCCCCCACCTACGGGTGGGCGATTATCCGGCGAATCCAGGCTAATTCAGTCATTTGGCCCTGGGGCCAAGCGATCAAATTAGAACGGTGGTAATATGCGCAGTCGGTTCGGGGACTGAAGCAACGAGCTGATGCGGTCCCCAATCCAACAACATTTTTTAACCTGCCCGATCGATATCTGGACAATTTCAAGCCAGATATCGGTCGGGCAGGCCTGTCATTTGTGCCCCTACACGGGCCGATAAGCTGCTGAATCGGTCTAAGGGACCAATATTGGCAGCTAGAATTGGCCCGTGTATGGCCACCTTTAGATAAGCTTTCCTATCTCTGCAATCCTAGCTAATACCGAGGGAGCAGTGCAGTAAGGGTTAATAGTGAAGACATGATGTCGTGGGTTCTTTAGCTATAATTTTCTTAGTAGCACCTTCTGTGTAATCTCACATAGATCCCTCTTTTCTCTCTGCAGAATCAGAACCTGAAGTAAAAACAGAGCGCCAGTCTCCTATCCCTTGCAACACTGTCCGGCCCGGGGAGATCTCCTCCTCACAGGAGAAGGGCGATGGGGCCCAGTGTCAGAACTGTGGGACACACTGCAACAACCAATGTGGCTTGAGTTTCCAGTGGAACGCCCAAAGGGCGTTTCACGGATCCCCGGGAGATAGGAGCCAGGGGAAGAGATACGTGGCCCCTCAACCACTGTACTTTAGCGGGAACCCAACCTCCCCTTCTTATGCCAACAATGCAAATGGAATGATTCATCCAACATCCCCAGTGGCCAGCTATGGCAACTCACCAATGGGACCGTTATCTCCACATTGCCCTGGCTATCGAATCATTGATCCCAGTGCACCCTTTGCTGGCCCAGAGAGACTGGGAAATCCAATGTTTGGAAACTTTGAGACCGGTCCACAATCTTCTCTGGGCTCTGCTGGGAGCAATTTGGGGAGTAAGTTTTCTGTCCATGTACCGTATTCCCTATATTCATGAGATCTGTTCATATCCACAGATTTTTCAGATCACTTTTGAATTCCATGAGATCCATCGAACAAAGGTTTTTTTTTCCTGCAGATTGCCAGATAGAGCAGAAGGGGCAAGTCATTCAGTTAGTGACTTACCTGGTCTAGCTCAGTGATCACAGTGTGGCAATTGGAAATGCACATGACTTGATATCTTAGATTTATTAAATGGCCAATACACATTAGGGTTGATTCACTAAAGGTCTATAAGTTTTAGCGCACGTTTTTTTGCATTAAAATTGACGTGAAAAAAACACGTTAAGTCGCATATCGTGTGTGTTAAATTTCCATATGCGTTAATTTTACCGCTTTGCATTAATTTGCGCGCCAAATTCATACTAACTAGAGCTAAATATCGCATTAGTCTGTGCGAAAATTAACCCCTACTTGGGGCAGGCGGTAATTATAGAAAAGTACAGTTAATGAGCTTTTGGCAACACAATAAGGACTTTGCAGTGGGATTTATTCAGTCTGTGTTGGCCCCAGAGTGATGCAGCCGCCAGTTTGCAGGGAAATGGGCATTTTCATAAAAGTAGTTTTACGAAAGTAATGCCGTGTGTGGCTAATATGGCGTGCGTTTTTTCGCACGCGGAGACATTTGTGCGCGATGCGTTAATTAGCACGCGTTCCTTCAAATACCGCACGAAAATAGTCTTTGCGGCTTAAATAACGCAAACATCATCGCGTCTAAATTAACGCAAATATACTTTTAGTGAATCGTGCGTTAAAACTCAAAACTTTAGACGCGATAACATTTTTAACGCATGCTATAAATAGCGCACGTTTTAATAGTGAATCAACCCTATTGGGTTGGATTTTTATAGCAACAAGAGTTGGCCTTAAGGCCTTTGGCACAAGTAGAGCCAAAAATCAATGGAAATTATCGTGCCTGTGGAATGCTGAATCAAGTGATACCTTCCTGACTGTGCCAAAAAAATGATAGAATGCTTAGAATGATTTAATGATGAGGATTTTTGCACGTATACAAGGCAGCGGTACCTTGAGTGTAATATTCCCTTTCCAGGCATATGATCGCATCGGGAGGTAGGAATCCCTAGCTTTGTTATATGAATGCACAGTTGGCTAACATATTTCTCTTTCCCATTCTCCAGATCTGGAACATGAAACCCGAAACAGGAGGGAGCAGTTCCCCAGAGAACCCCCTTATGTGCTTCATGCACCCCCATTCCAGGAGAGAAGGAATAGTGGGATGCCATGTGCAGGCTGTGGCTCTTTCTGCAACAACCAGTGCCCCATGAGCCTTCAGAGGATGCTTCAGCCAGCTCCTGTTGTTGTCGACGGGCACCAAGGCAACCGTTACACATCCCCTCCAAATCCATATTTTAACGCACCTTCATCTCATTTTGCCAATGGCAGACCTGGAATGAGATATCCTAATCCCCCAGGAATGGCACCAATATCTCCACAGTTTCCTGGCTACCGGAGGCCTGGAGACCAAACTGGACCCAACATGGTGCGTGGTAGGTCTGAGAATCCTGCGGCGAGTCTGGGAAGTAATGCAGCTAATGGCTTCACACAAGGTGCAAATAAATTACCTGCAGCCAGCAGTGGGAATCAGAGGAGGGCACAAGCAATGTCCCCACTGGCTCCTATTGAGCCAGTTCCTGTGCCTTCCACTAGTGCCAGCCCCGGGGCTGTTCATGAGCAGAGAAATAGACACTCCATGGTGATGATAACCAGCACTGAGAACCCACGAGATAAAATGCCTTCAAACACTAGTAAAAAGCCAGAAAACTGGCGCTTCTCTGTGCAGGGAGGGAATATGGCTCCCAGAGCTGGGCAGCCTGTTGCACAACAGCAAATGAACAAAACCATACCTCAGAGGGTGGGGGAAGCAGCCAACAACAGAAGCTACTTCTTATCCGATAATAAAGCTTCCGCTGCCAAAAATGCAAAACAGACTTCTTCTGGTGCTGTGGTACTGGAGACTGGATACGTGGCACTTACAGCCAGTGGTGGCAGTAGCGCTATCAAACGTCCAACGCCTCCGATCCCCTCTGATGTTGTCCAGCCTCTCAAGAGGGCCAGCCCTCTGTCTGTACATAGTGAGGGTCCTGGCGGAAAACGTGCTACACCCCCGGGGGCTACTGGTAACCAGCCCAGTACTTCTAGCACAACACCACCCATAAACAAGCCAATAAATCTTGTTACATCTCCCATTATAATTAACGATGATCATGATGTAAAAAGAACTACACCCACAGAAACCAAAGATGGCAAGTCCGTTAGACGGAACACCCCTCCCATTACTATTAGCAGAATCCGGAATGCTGGAGTTTTTCTGCCCCCGCAGCCTAAGACTAAAAGTAGAGAAACCAGTAACAGCACACCCGAAATCATCATAATCGATGATAAAGATCCTAAAACAAACAGTCCGCACAAATTACCTGAGAATTTTACCAGCAAAGAAGTCAGAAGTTCTGCAAATTGGACTCCTCAGTCCAGTAACTCTAAAGGCAATGGAGACATCCTTGCTGCCTCCTCCCTTCAAAAAACCCAGACTCAGAGTGGCGCAGTATTAGTTAATAAAGTGCAAGTACAGCAGCCTGCCCCTATTATTGTTACTGGGAGTCCAGGTATGGCTAACCAGCCCCTTCCTGTAGCAGTGAATGGAAATCAGAGCATTATGCTGACGTTCCCAGTTACCATGGGTAGCTCCGGTATTATGCTAGCGACACCCATGAATATTGGAGAAAACCAGATTGCTGGTGTGAAGCAAAGTAACAGGGTACCAATAAGCAAGAACCCAAGGTTTGTACCAAACCATACAGTTCCGCTAAACACACAGCCAGCAAATGCCAAGTTTGCCCCCATGGCCGTCACGCCTATAATGGGTCAAGCAAACCGTGTGCCTGTACCTCTCCAATCCAATCAACCCAAGCCCATTACTGTTAACGTCAGTCAGCCAGCAGCCCATATTGCCGGTAGTCTGAATGTGCAAAATAACCTTCCGCAGGTCACCAGCGGAGCCATAAATGCAGTTCCGGTAAAGGCTTCTGGAAACCAAGCAATAGGCCAGCCCTATCCTCTTTTTGTTGATGCACATTCCGGTATAATTCTGACTGCACCCACAGTCCCTTCCAAGGATGCCGTCCCTCCGGGAATAGGCAATACTACTGTGGTCACGGTAAATGGCAACGTCGTTACTGGAAACGTGGCACCTATGGCTCTCGGTGGAAAATTAGCTTTTAGTAATATTGCTCCGGTCAATGTAAACGGGGGCCTGGGTATCGGGAATACTGCCACCTTTATTGCTGTCGACGGAGCTTTGGGTATTCCTAATGGAACTCCAGTTACAATCACAAGCAATGCCACTGCCATTAATAATACAAAGGCCACGTTGAGTATGAACAACCCAACTATTTTAACTGTCAATAGTGGCTTGGGCATCAGGAACACCGCGGTCATCGGAACCCCAGTTGGAAATATTACTCATCTTAATGCCAATGGGCCAATACAAGTCGGACAGCCTTCTACCTCCACTGTTCTAAATGCCGACCAGCAGAACACGGGCATTGTAATACGAAAGGTCAATGAGACTGCTGGGCCTGTGGTCCAACACACTTTAGCCAACACCAACCAGACACCCATAGCGGTAGAGCGACTTTTTAAATGTAGTCAGTGCGAAGAACGCTTTAGCAGCCTTGAAACACTAACCTCCCACCAAAAAGTTCACGAGGGGGCAAACTCCACTGCAGAAAGCGCCCAGCAGTCTTCCAAAGACCCCTCTGAGGCAGAAGATGCCGGTGGGGTAACCGACGAGGACGCTCCAAAAATCCTGTACACGACGCAAGGAGATGATGGAAGCACTGTGTATGTAGTGACTGTGTAGCTCGTGTTTTTATTAGATCGACTCCTCAGTATTATGTACACACACTTATGTCCCGCGACTTTGTACTTTGTAATATACGACAGTCAACTGTGCTTTCTTTTTTTAAGAGAAAAACGTGTTTTTGAGATCTTCAGGTTCAAAGTATTTTTAACTAAATCTTTAAGAAAAAAAAATCTCAATGAAAAAGGGCAAAAAAAAATTGGTTTTAGTTCGAAAATTTGCAACTTATTTATTGCTGCAAAAAAAATATATATGAAGAAAAAAATATATATATTTACCGATCAACTCTGAGACTGTAATGGAGTCTGAGGGTTGCACAGAAATTATATTGATATCAATAAAGGCTACTGTGTAGAATTAGAAAGAATTCTGTGTTTCCTAAACTGTTGAATAAAGCTGGGCATACACACCAAACAAGATCTTAACCTGATTTGGCCACCAATAGGCATGGGCATATCAAAATGATCATTAGGCCCAGGGGCCAACTATCACATCATAATGGGGTCCTATGCTGACCCTTGGGAGAAGACCACATCTACTTGGCAGGATTTACAAGATCTACTTGCCAAGTTTTTGCCCAATTTCGCCAAATGTCAGGCAGGCCATCCAGAGGGCCCCCATAAATGGCTTAGTTCTTTCCGGTCTGTGTATGACCAGCTTTAGATAAACATTTACTTTGCCTTAGAATTTCTAACTAGAGTAAAGGTCCCCATACACGGGCAGATCCGCTCGGCCAAACGATCGAATTATAACGACACGCATAGGAAAAGTCAGTCCGGGGACCGCATCAACGAGGCGATGCAGTCCCTGATCTGGCTAGATTTTCTAACCTGCCCGATCAAGATCTGGCCGATTTCAGGCCAGATATCGGTCAGGCAGGCCCGTTGGTAGTGCCCATACATGGGCCGATTAGCTGCAGAATCAGTCTAAGGGACCCATATCGGCAGCTAGAATCGGCCGTGTATGGGGGCCTTAAGTTTGCAGGGACCCCCATCCAAATTGAAAAATGCCCAATTTAAAAAAAAAAAAAAAAAAAAAACAATGATAAGGGAATATTTTAGAACTGGCAACTCTGGTTGGGCATAGTGGGGTGAAATTTTCTAATAGGTCACTTCTAGGGGTGGGGGGTTGATTCCCCAGTTCCATTATACCATGTAACACTGAAAATGATGGGTCTTGTAACAAGTAGTTTATATCAGGTATTCCTTACTCTTAAGGTAGCCATACACAGGCCAATAAAAGCTGCTGAAGGACCAAGTTGGCCCTCAGATGGGCCTGCCCGAATGATATCTGGCCAAAAATAGGGCCAAATGATCAGATGAATTCGATATCGCTCAGGGTGGGCACAACCGAGGAAAGAGCCACTTATTTGGTGACCCCACTAAATAATCTGGATCTTTCAGCGAGGAGATTCCAGATGCCCATGTGTTGGCATTGGTTCCGTAGTAACGGAGTTTGTGAATTCTAGAGTGTTTTCCTAAAGGTGGCTATACACGCACCGTTTCGCATCGAGGTTTCATACGATATTTATTGCATATATGGCGGCTCGAAGAGGTGACCGATATTGCACGGAATCGATATGGCATGCCTTTGCCTAGGACAAACTCCCATTCTATATGAACTTGCAAGCTTGAAGATGCCAAAGTTTTACATTTCAGTTTTCAGGTTTATTGCACTTAATAAAGGTCGAGTTTTTGAAAACTTGAATCGAGAAAAAAAAATCAAATTCGAATGTTGATAAATCAGCCCCTAAGTGTAAGGAATACCTGATATAAATGACTTGTTGGCGGTCCCAACATTCTCAGTGTCACATGGTGTAGTGGAATGAGCGGGAAGGCAAACCCCGCCCTCCGACATGGGTCACATCTCAAAGAAACTTCTCATTTTCCTGCTGTGTGTTGCCTTTTTGGGTTGTATGTCAAATTGGGGAGGGATTTTGTGCGTCTCTGATGTTAATGCTGTATATACCGTTACTTTTCAACCAGCAAAATGAAACTAATCGGCTGCCAACAAATAATTCAACTGTAAATATTTTTCTATATCTCAGTGTTTTACAACAAAAAAAAAAAAGTTTTAGTAAGTTCTTACGTTGATCTGTCGGTTCTACCTCATGGCGTGATTTGAGGTTCTAAGCCTTTCTTTTCATTTATTCCCCTAATTCATACTTCATAAAATAAATATTTTACCACTCCGTCTGATTGTTTTGTAAGAGTTTGGGCCAAGATTTAGTACTTGGTTCTATAGTGACAGCATTTACACAGGGCGGGCCCAAGGCAGAAGGCTGCTCGCACACTGTAGGTATATATGCCCAGTTGGGGGCACTTAGGCTGAGCCTGGGGCTAATCCCTATGTCTGGTCAGCCTGCTCTGCTGGGGGGGGGGGGTGGCTATACAGAAACAGAGGTGCAAGAGGGATTTGGTAACCACTGAAGTAGACAGTAGTGAGTCCTGCATAAAGCAGATACGCCACCTCCTGGTCAGCTCCAGCATTGCATTGGAATGGTACCAACCTTGCCACAGCCACCTTCCCCAGAGAAGGGTGCAAGTTGGATGTAAAATGTAACAGGGCTGTTAGATAAATTTCACCGCAGCCACAATAAAATTCGTTGGGATCCCATGAAACCCCATGGCTTTGTCTTGGGGTACGGTGCCTGTTCCTCACTGTAGGTCCAGAAGCCCCGCCGTAAAGCAAGACACGACTGCTGGCTGGTTGCCAGACAGGAAATAGGGATGGGTACCATTAAATGGATTCCTCTAGGCAAGAATAGAATAAAAAATAAATGGTATTATTGTGACCTGAGTGTGCTTTAACTCTTTTACTGCCAAGCACGTATGGCATACGTGCTGGCAGTAAAAGGGCTTAAACGCCAACGACGTGTCTCATACGTCGTTGGCGTTTAAGCGCTGCCCTCTGCAGCGGCGGCATGTGCCGCCGCTGCAGAGGGCTTCTAACAATGACAGCCCCCCTGGGCAATGTGCCAGGGGGGCTGTCATCAGGGTCCTGCGAGCCGATCGCTCGCAGGACCCTCCAGGAAGCAGCAGATGCGATCGCATCGCATCTGCTGCTTCCTGCTTCCTCCCTCTCCCCCAGCGCCGGCCCAAATGAGGAAGGAGGCGATCGGTCTTCAGGAACAGGTAAGGACTTTTTTTTTTATTGCATTTACACACTTTTACACACTTATACACACATTTACATACATTTATACACACTTACATACATTTACACACACTTACAGCACACATTTTAGCATTTTTTTATTTTTTTTTTTATTTTTTTATTTTTTTCATTTTTCACACTTTTATACACTTATTTACACTCATATACACACTTACACACTATCACACAACTTTTACACATGTACACACATGTATACACAAACACTTTGGTTTTTTTTTGTTTTGCTTTTTTTTTTTTTTTTTTTTCATTTTACCACTTTGTTTTTATTTTCTTTTACCTAAAAACTGTTTATTTTGACAGCGTAACTATTGGATCAGATATTCTGGCCACTAATTACACTGTCATGTAACTTATTTTGTTGTTTCACTGATTTGCACAATTTTTGTGGTTTTATCACATTTTATCCCTGTATAAGTGTTCCTGATCTGTTTTTAGCGTAGCTTTGCCAGGTGTAACTTTGGTGTACAAAAATAACTTTACCTATTTTGAATTCATCAGAATGTGTACTTTCCAAAAATATATGGTTTTCTGGGGGTCACTGTATAGTTAGGGGGGGGTTACTGCACATAATACACTGACAGGGGGCTCTGTGTGCAAAAGCTGAGCTGGCAGGCGAGAAATCCTTATGCGCTATTTTCATTTTGGGTTCAGTACATACCGCAGACTTTGGTATATCTATGCATATTGGGCATCAATCTGTTCAGTAGGCCTCTGGTGTTCCTATTTGGGGTGACTTGCCTTTGTACGCAAGAAATTGTGTGAGATAAATGCGGCAAATTGCAACATTTTTAGGCGATTTTCTGAAATCTCATAAAAACCGATAACTTTAGGAAAGCTTTGCGGCTTGGTACTTTGGTGTAGAAAGGACTCTTTACCCTTGTTGGATTTGTCAGAATGTGTACTTTCCAAAAATATATGGTTTTGTGGGGGATCTGTATAGTTAGGGGAAGTTTTGGCACATAATACACTGACAGGGGGCTCTGTGTGCAAAAGCTGAGCTGGCAGGCGAGAAATCCTTATGCGCTATTTTCATTTAGGGTTCAGTACATACCGCAGACTT
The DNA here is from genome assembly GCF_000004195.4 of Xenopus tropicalis. Taxonomy (NCBI): domain Eukaryota; kingdom Metazoa; phylum Chordata; class Amphibia; order Anura; family Pipidae; genus Xenopus; species Xenopus tropicalis. Next base: position 6,698,857 of record NC_030682.2, read on the forward strand.
TGGTATATCTATGCATCTTGGGCATCAAACTGTTCAGTAGGCCTCTGGTGTTCCTATTTGGGGTGACTTGCCTTTGTACACAAGAAATTGTGTGAGATAAATGCGACAAATTGCAACATTTTTAGGCAATTTTCTGAAATGTCATAAAAACCAATAACTTTAGGAAAGCTCTGCAGATTGGTACGTTGGTGTAGAAAGGACTCTTTACCCTTGTTGGATTTGTCAGAATGTGTACTTTCCAAAAATATATGGTTTTGTGGGGGATCTGTATAGTTAGGGGAAGTTTTGGCACATAATACACTGACAGGGGGCTCTGTGTGCAAAAGCTGAGCTGGCAGGCGAGAAATCCTTATGCGCTATTTTCATTTAGGGTTCAGTACATACCGCAGACTTTGGTATATCTATGCATATTGGGCATCAAACTGTTCAGTAGGCCTCTGGTGTTCCTATTTGGGGTGACTTGCCTTTGTACGCAAGAAATTGTGTGAGATAAATGCGGCAAATTGCAACATTTTTAGGCGATTTTCTGAAATGTCATAAAAACCGATAACTTTAGGAAAGCTTTGCGGCTTGGTACTTTGGTGTAGAAAGGACTCTTTACCTTTGTTGGATTTGTCAGAATGTGTACTTTCCAAAAATATATGGTTTTGTGGGGGTCTCTGTATAGTTAGGGGAAGTTTTGGCACATAATACACTGACAGGGGGCTCTGTGTGCAAAAGCTGAGCTGGCAGGCGAGAAATCCTTATGCGCTATTTTCATTTAGGGTTCAGTACATACTGCAGACTTTGGTATATCTATGCATATTGGGCATCAAACTGTTCAGTAGGCCTCTGGTGTTCCTATTTGGGGTGACTTGCCTTTGTACGCAAGAAATTGTGTGAGATAAATGCGACAAATTGCAACATTTTTAGGCGATTTTCTGAAATGTCATAAAAACCAATAACTTTAGGAAAGCTCTGCAGATTGGTACTTTGGTGTAGAAAGGACTCTTTACCCTTGTTGGATTTGTCAGAATGTGTACTTTCCAAAAATATATGGTTTTGTGGGGGATCTGTATAGTTAGGGGAAGTTTTGGCACATAATACACTGACAGGGGGCTCTGTGTGCAAAAGCTGAGCTGGCAGGCGAGAAATCCTTATGCGCTATTTTCATTTTGGGTTCAGTACATACCGCAGACTTTGGTATATCTATGCATATTGGGCATCAAACTGTTCAGTAGACCTCTGGTGTTCCTTTTTGGGGTGATTTGTCTTTATCTGATCTTTATCAAGAAATTGTGAGAGATAAATGCGGCAAATTGCAACATTTTTATGCGATTTTCGAAAATGTCATATAAATCTGCAAACTTAGGAAAGCTTTACAGCTTGGTACTTTGTAGCAATAAGAAATATTTACCCATTATAGATTCGGGGGGATGTGTATTTTCCAAAAATATATGGCTTTCTGGGGTGAATGTACTTTTTTTGTAGCATTATCCCACATAAAGGATGTAAATGTGTTGATTTTGCAGGAGCTGAAATGATAGATCATATGGGGGTATGTTCCCATTGGGGCCCCTACATGCCACATACTTAGGTAAACCTATACATATTGGGCATCAAACTGTTCAGTGGACCCCTGGCGTTCAAATTTAGGGTGTTTTATCTTGGTACCTAACACTATGTGGGAGATAAGATGCTGCAAATTGGAAGCTTTGAGGGGATTTTTGGAAATGTCATCAAAATTGCTAACTTTAGAAAAGCTGTGCGGCTTGGTACTTTGGAGTAGAAAGACATGGGTACCCATTTTAGATTCGGGGGAATGTGTACTTTCCAAAAATATATGACTTTCTGGGGTGAGCGTACTTTTTTGTAGCTTTATCCCACATATAATGATGTAAATGTGTTGATTTTGCATGAGCTGAAATGACAGAAATGACAGTATATATGGGGGTATGTTCACATTGGGGCCCCTACATGCCACATACTTAGGTAAACCTATACATATTGGGCATCAAACTGTTCAGTGGACCCCTGGCGTTCAAATTCAGGGTGTTTTATCTTGGTACCTAATGCTATGTGGGAGATAAGATGCTTCAAAATGGAAGCTTTGAGGGGATTTTTGGAAATGTCATCAAAATTGCTAACTTTAGAAAAGCTGTGCGGCTTGGTACTTTGGAGTAGAAAGACATGGGTACCCATTTTAGATTCGGGGGAATGTGTACTTTCCAAAAATATATGGCTTTCTGGGGTGAGCGTACTTTTTTGTAGCTTTATCTCACATATAATGATGTAAATGTGTTGATTTTGCAGGAGCTGAAATGACAGAAATGACAGTATATATGGGGGTATGTTCACATTGGGGCCCCTACATGCCACATACTTAGGTAAACCTATACATATTGGGCATCAAACTGTTCAGTGGACCCCTGGCGTTCAAATTCAGGGTGTTTTATCTTGGTACCTAATGCTATGTGGGAGATAAGATGCTTCAAAATGGAAGCTTTGAGGGGATTTTTGGAAATGTCATCAAAATTGCTAACTTTAGAAAAGCTGTGCGGCTTGGTACTTTGGAGTAGAAAGACATGGGTACCCATTTTAGATTCGGGGGAATGTGTACTTTCCAAAAATATATGGCTTTCTGGGGTGAGCGTACTTTTTTGTAGCTTTATCTCACATATAATGATGTAAATGTGTTGATTTTGCAGGAGCTGAAATGACAGAAATGACAGTATATATGGGGGTATGTTCACATTCGGGCCCCTACATGCCACATACTTGGGTAAACCTATACATATTGGGCATCAAACTGTTCAGTGGACCCCTGGTGTTCAAATTCAGGGTGTTTTATCTTGGTACCTAATGCTATGTGGGAGATAAGATGCTGCAAAGTGGAAGCTTTGAGGGGATTTTTGGAAATGTCATCAAAATTGCTAACTTTAGAAAAGCTGTGCGGCTTGGTACTTTGGAGTAGAAAGACATGGGTACCCATTTTAGATTCGGGGGAATGTGTACTTTCCAAAAATATATGACTTTCTGGGGTGAGCGTACTTTTTTGTAGCTTTATCCCACATATAATGATGTAAATGTGTTGATTTTGCAGGAGCTGAAATGACAGTATATATGGGGGTATGTTCACATTGGGGCCCCTACATGCCACATACTTAGGTAAACCTATACATATTGGGCATCAAACTGTTCAGTGGACCCCTGGCGTTCAAATTCAGGGTGTTTTATCTTGGTACCTAATGCTATGTGGGAGATAAGATGCTTCAAAATGGAAGCTTTGAGGGGATTTTTGGAAATGTCATCAAAATTGCTAACTTTAGAAAAGCTGTGCGGCTTGGTACTTTGGAGTAGAAAGACATGGGTACCCATTTTAGATTCGGGGGAATGTGTACTTTCCAAAAATATATGACTTTCTGGGGTGAGCGTACTTTTTACTAGCTTCATCCCACATATAATGATGTAAATGTGTTGATTTTGCAGAAGCTGAAATGACAGAAATGACAGTTCATATGGGGTATGTTCACATTGGGGCCCCTACATGCCACATACTTAGGTAAACCTATACATATTGGGCATCAAACTGTTCAGTGGACCCCAGGCATTCATATTTAGGGTGTTTTATTTGGTTACTTTATGACCTGTAGGAGATAAGATACTATAGACTAGAAGCTTTGAAGCGATTTTTAAAAAAAATCACAAATTTTGATAAAAACCAATAACTTTAGGAAAGCATTGCGACTTGATAGTTTGGAGTAGACAGACAGTTGTGCCTATTCTGTATTCCCCAGAATCTGTTCTTTCCAAAAATGTACAATTTTCTGGGATAAACCTTCTGTTAGTGGAATTTTGGCCTTGAAATCCAAAGTATGCAGTTTTTTTGGAGCAGTGCTTTGGGAATTTGGTAGTGTACTGCTGGGAGTTTTTGACCTATACAAGTGAGAAATCTCCATAAAACTATATATATTTGGTATTGGCACGTTCAGGAGACTTGGGACTTTCCAAATCAGTTGTATATTCGTGCATAAAATAATTTTTGTTTCTAGTATGTGTGATTATATTATGGAAAATTTGATTTTTTTTGCATTTTTAGTCATTTAGAAGCCTATATCTTGTTACAGAATTGGAATTACACAAAAATTCTACCATATTTTGAAAGCTTAGGTTGTTCTGAAAAAAACGATATATTGTTTTCCTTGGTAAACTAAAAGTCCCCCCGAGGAAAGGCCCCTAAAGTGAAACAGTGCAAAATGTTCAAAAACCGTCTGGCAATACAAGTTCCGCTTTGACCAAAATGGCTGGCAGTAAAAGGGTTAAGGGTTTAGAGCTGAATAAGGGCAGGGATCCTACAGTCTGTGCCCATATAAGCCCACGGCACCTCCCATAAACACTGCAGACACTTGTCTCACTTTAGGGTAATCATTACCTCACCATTAGAATCTCTGTGCCACTTTATCCTCTCCCAGCTCTGTGCCGCTCTCTCTATCCTCTCCCGGCTCTGTGCCACTTTATCCTCTCCCAGCTCTGTGCCGCTCTCTCTATCCTCTCCTGGCTCTGTGCCACTCTCTCTATCCTCTCCCGGCTCTGTGCCGCTCTATCCTCTCCCGGCTCTGTGTCACTCTATCCTCTCCCAGCTCTGTGCCGCTCTCTCTATCCTCTCCCGGCTCTGTGCCACTCTCTCTATCCTCTCCCGGCTCTGTGCCGCTCTCTCTATCCTCTCCCGGCTCTGTGCCACTCTCTCTATCCTCTCCCGGCTCTGTGCCGCTCTCTCTATCCTCTCCTGGCTCTGTGCCACTCTCTCTATCCTCTCCCGGCTCTGTGCCGCTCTCTCTATCCTCTCCCGGCTCTGTGTCACTCTATCCTCTCCCAGCTCTGTGCCGCTCTATCCTCTCCCGGCTCTGTGCCACTCTCTCTATCCTCTCCCGGCTCTGTGCCGCTCTCTCTATCCTCTCCCGGC